>NW_027555471.1:0-42687 GCF_003287225.1 Phascolarctos cinereus
CGAGATGCTCATACTAGGTGGACTTTGCTTTCAGTTATCTCTTTCAAACAGAGAGATATCTTTCAGCTGTTGGATGTCCTGCGTTAAGCTTTCCTCTCTTTACAACTGCAACATCAAGAATCCGAGGAATGTTACCAAGTTCTGAGAAAATCTCAATCGTACAACGCGGGTTCTGTATAGTAGTGTTCTTCCCTGACCGAATTGTTTACAGAACGTTGGAGTTATCCTTCCAGTTTTCTCTTTCAAACAAAGAGATATCTTTTAGCTGTTGAATGTGCTGCGTTAAGCTTCCCTCTCTTTACAAACTGCGCAAGAGAAAATACAAGGAAGGTTAGCAAGTGGTGAGAAAATCTCATTCGTACAACGCGGGTTCTGTATAGTAGTGTTCTGCCCTGATCGAATTTCTTAGAGAACGTTGGAGTTTTCCTTCCACTTTTCTCTTTCAAACAGAGAGATATCTTTTAGCTGTTGGATGTGCTGCGTTCAGCTTCCCGGTCTTTAAAAACCTCAACAGAAAGAATGCGAAAAATGTTAGCAAGTGCTGAGAAAATCTCATTCGTACAACGCGGGTTTTCTATACTAGTGTGCTGCTCGAACCGAGATGCTCATACTAGGTTGGAGTTATTCTTCCACTTTTCTCTTTCAAACACAGAGATATGTTTAAGCTGTTACATGTCCTGCGTTAAGCTTCTGTGTCTTTACAAACTGCAACAGAAAGAATCCGAAGAATGTTAACAAGTGCTGAGAAAATCTCAATCGTACAACGTTGGTTCTGTATACTAGTGTTCTGCCCTGATCGAATTGCTTAGAGAACGTTGGAGTTATCCTTCCACTTTTCTCTTTCAAACAAAGAGATATCTTTTAGATCTTGGATGTGCTGCGTAAGTCTCCCTGTCTCTACAAACTGAAACACAAAGAATTCGAAGAATGTTAGCAAGTGCTGAGAAAATCTCATTCGTACAACGCGGGTTTTCTATACTAGTGTTCTGCCCGTACCGAGAGGCTCATACTAGGTGGACTTATGCTTCCACTTATCTCTTTCAAACAAAGAGACATCGTTTAGCTGTTGTTTGTCCTGCGTTAAGCTTCCCTCTCTTTACAAAAGGCACAAGACAGAATACAAGGAAGGTTAGCAAGTGGTGAGAAAATCTCATTCGTACAACGCGGGTTTTCTATACTAGTGTGCTGCCCGAACCGAGATGCTCATACTAGGTTGGAGTTATTCTTCCACTTTTCTCTTTCAAACAAAAAGACATGTGTGAGTTCTTGGATGTCCTGCGTTAAGTTTCCCTGTCTTTACAAACTGCAACAGGAAGAATCCGAAGAATATTAGCAAGTGCTGAGAAAATCTCATTCGTACAACGCGGGTTTTCTATACTAGTGTTCCGCCCTGTTCGAATTGGTTGAGAACGTTGGAGTTATTCTTCCACTTTTCTCTTTCAAACAGAGAGATATCTTTTAGATCTTGGATGTCCTTCGTTAAGCTTCCCTGTCTTTAAAAACCGCAACACAAAGAATCCGAAGAATGTTAGCAAGTGCTGAGAAAATCTCATTCGTACAACGCGGGTTTTCTATACTAGTGTTCTGCCCATACCGAGATGATCATACTAGGTGGACTTATGCTTCCAGTTATCTCTTTCAAACAGAGAGATATCTTTCAGGTGTTGGATGTCCTGCGTTAAGCTTCTCTCTCTTTACAAACTGCAGAAGACAGAATACAGGGAAGGTTAGCAAGTGGTGAGAAAATCTCATTCGTACAACGCGGGTTTTCTATACTAGTGTTCTGCCCTGATCGAATTGCTTAGAGAACGTTGGAGTTTTCCTTCCACTTTTCTCTTTCAAACAGAGAGATGTCTTTTAGCTTTTGGATGTGCTGCGTAAGTTTCCCTGTCTCTACAAACAGAAACACAAAGAATTCGAAGAATGTTAGCAAGTGCTGAGAAAATCTCATTCGTACAACGCGGGTTTTCTATACTAGTGTTCTGCCCGTACCGAGAGGCTCATACTAGGTGGACTTATGCTTCCACTTATCTCTTTCAAACAGAGAGATATCTTTCAGCTGTTGGATGTCCTGCGTTAAGCTTTCCTCTCTTTACAAACTGCAACATCAAGAATCCGAGGAATGATACCAAGTTCTGAGAAAATCTCAATCGTACAACGCGGGTTCTGTATAGTAGTGTTGTACCTTGACCGAATTGCTTAGAGAACGTTGCAGTTATCCTTTCAGTTTTCTCTTTCAAACAAAGAGATATCTTTTAGCATTTGGATGTGCTGCGTTCAGCTTCCCTCTCTTTACAAACTGCACAACACAGAATACAAGGAAGGTTAGCAAGTGGTGAGAAAATCTCATTCATACAACGCGGGTTTTCTATACTAGTGTTCTGCCCTGATCGAATTGCTTAGAGAACGTTGGAGGTATCCTTCCACTTTTCTCTTTCAAACAGAGAGATATCTTTTAGCTGTTGGTTGTGCTGCGTAAGTTTCCCTGTCTCTACAAACTGAAACCAAAGAATTCGAAGAATGTTAGCAAGTGCTGAGAAAATCTCATTCGTACAACGCGGGTTTTCTATACTAGTGTTCTGCCCTGATCGAATTGCTTAGAGAACGTTGGAGTTTTCCTTCCACTTTTCTCTTTCAAACAGAGAGATATCTTTTAGCTGTTGGATGTGCTGCGCAGTTTCCCTGTCTCTACAAACTGAAACACAAAGAATTCGAATAATGTTAGCAAGTGCTGAGAAAATCTCATTCGTACAACGCGGGTTTTCTATACTAGTGTTCCGCCCTGTTCGAATTGGTTGAGAATTCTTATACTTCCACTTTTCTCTTTCAAATAGAGAGATATCATTTAGCTGTTGGATGTCCTGCGTTAAGCTTCCCTTTCTTTAAAAACTGCAACAGACAGAATCCGAAGAATGTTAGCAAGTGCTGAGAAAATCTCATTCGTACAACGCGGGTTTTCTACTCTAGTGTTCTGCCCGGACCGAACTGCTTATTCTAGGTTGGAGTTATCTCTCCACTTTTCTCTTTCAAACAAAGAGATGCCTTTTAGCTGTTGTTTGTCCTGCATCAAGTTTGCCTGTATTTACAAACTGCAAAAGACAGAATACAAGGAAGGTTAGCAAGTGGTGAGAAAATCTCAATCGTACAACGCGGGTTCTGTATACTAGTGTTCTGCCCTGATCGAATTGCTTAAAGGACGTTGGAGTTATCCTTCCACTTTTCTCTTTCAAAGAAGGAGATATCTTTTGGCTGTTGGAAGTGCTGCCTAAGTTTCCCTGTCTCTACAAACTGAAAAACAAAGAATTCGAAGAATGTTAGCAAGTGCTGAGAAAATCTCATTCGTACAACGCGGGTTTTCTATACTAGTGTTCTGCCCGTACCGAGAGGCTCATACTAGGTGGACTTATGCTTCCACTTATCTCTTTCAAACAGAGAGATATCTTTCAGCTGTTGGATTTCCTGCGTTAAGCTTTCCTCTCCTTACAAACTGCAACATCAAGAATCCGAGGAATCTTACCAAGTTCTGAGAAAATCTCAATCGTACAACGCGGGTTCTGTATAGTAGTGTTGTACCTTGACCGAATTGCTTAGAGCACGTTGCAGTTATCCTTCCAGTTTTCTCTTTCAAACAGAGAGATATCTTTTAGCTGTTGGATGTGCTGCGTTCAGCTTCCCTCTCTTTACAAACTGCACAAGACAGAATACAAGGAAGGTTAGCAAGTGGTGAGAAAATCTCATTCATACAACGCGGGGTTTCTATACTAGTGTTCTCCCCAGTCCGAGTTGCTTAGAGAACGTTGGACGTATCCTTCCACTTTTCTCTTTCAAACAAAGAGACATCGTTTAGCTGTTGTTTGTCCTGCGTTAAGCTTCCCTGTCTCTACAAACTCCAACAGAAAGAATCCGAGGAATGTTAGCAAGTTCTGAGAAAATCTCAATCGTACAATGCTGGTTCTGTATAGTAGTGTTGTGCACAGACCGTGTTGCTCCTAGTAGATTGGTGTTATCCTGCTACTATTCTCTTTCAAACAAAAAGACATGTGTGAGTTCTTGGATGTCCTGCGTTAAGCTTCCCTGTCTTTACAAACTGCAACAGGAAGAATCCGAAGAATGTTAGCAAGTGCTGAGGAAATCTCATTCGTACAACGCGGGTTTTCTATACTAGTTTTCCGGCCTGTTCGAATTGGTTGAGAACGTTGGAGTTATTCTTCCACTTTTCTCTTTCAAACAGAGAGATATCTTTTAGCTGTTGGATGTCCTGCGTTAAGCTTCCCTGTCTTTAAAAAGCGCAACACAAAGAATCCGAAGAATGTTAGCAAGTGCTGAGAAAATCTCATTCGTACAACGCGGGTTTTATACTCTAGTGTTCTGCCGGACCGAACTGCTTATTCTAGGTTGGAGTTATCTCTCCACTTTTCTCTTTCAAACAAAGAGATATCTTTTAGCTGTTGGTTGTCCTGCGTTAACTTTGCCTGTATTTACAAACTGCAAAAGACAGAATACAAGGAAGGTAAGCAAGTGGTGAGAAAATCTCAATCGTACAACGCGGGTTCTGTATACTAGTGTTCTTCCCTGACCGAATTGCTTACACAACGTTGGAGTTATCCTTCCACTTTTCTCTTTCAAACAAGGAGATATCTTTTAGCTGTTGGTTGTGCTGCGCAAGTTTCCCTGTCTCTACAAACTGAAATACAAAGAATTCGAAGAATGTTAGCAAGTGCTGAGAAAATCTCATTCGTACAACGCGGGTTCTGTATAGTAGTGTTCTGCCCTGATCGAATTTCTTAGAGAACGTTGGAGTTTTCCTTCCACTTTTCTCTTTCAAACAGAGAGATATCTTTTAGATCTTGGATGTCCTTCGTTAAGCTTCCCTGTCTTTAAAAACCGCAACACAAAGAATCCGAAGAATGTTAGCAAGTGCTGAGAAAATCTCATTCGTACAACGCGGGTTTTCTATACTAGTGTTCTGCCCGTACCGAGATGATCATACTAGGTGGACTTATGCTTCCAGTTATCTCTTTCAAACAGAGAGATATCTTTCAGCTGTTGGATGTCCTGCGTTAAGCTTCTCTCTCTTTACAAACTGCAGAAGACAGAATACAGGGAAGGTTAGCAAGTGGTGAGAAAATCTCATTCGTACAACGCGGGTTTTCTATACTAGTGTTCTGCCCTGATCGAATTGCTTAGAAAACGTTGGAGTTTTCCTTCCACTTTTCTCTTTCAAACAGAGAGATGTCTTTTAGCTTTTGGATGTGCTGCGTAAGTTTCCCTGTCTCTACAAACAGAAACACAAAGAATTCGAAGAATGTTAGCAAGTGCTGAGAAAATCTCATTCGTACAACGCGGGTTTTCTATACTAGTGTTCTGCCCGTACCGAGAGGCTCATACTAGGTGGACTTATGCTTCCACTTATCTCTTTCAAACAGAGAGATATCTTTCAGCTGTTGGATGTCCTGCGTTAAGCTTTCCTCTCTTTACAAACTGCAACATCAAGAATCCGAGGAATGATACCAAGTTCTGAGAAAATCTCAATCGTACAACGCGGGTTCTGTATAGTAGTGTTGTACCTTGACCGAATTGCTTAGAGAACGTTGCAGTTATCCTTTCAGTTTTCTCTTTCAAACAAAGAGATATCTTTTAGCATTTGGATGTGCTGCGTTCAGCTTCCCTCTCTTTACAAACTGCACAAGACAGAATACAAGGAAGGTTAGCAAGTGGTGAGAAAATCTCATTCATACAACGCGGGTTTTCTATACTAGTGTTCTGCCCTGATCGAATTGCTTAGAGAACGTTGGAGGTATCCTTCCACTTTTCTCTTTCAAACAGAGAGATATCTTTTAGCTGTTGGTTGTGCTGCGTAAGTTTCCCTGTCTCTACAAACTGAAACCAAAGAATTCGAAGAATGTTAGCAAGTGCTGAGAATATCTCATTCGTACAACGCGGGTTTTCTACTCTAATGTTCTGCCCGGACCGAACTGCTTATTCTAGGATGGAGTTATCTCTCCACTTTTCTCTTTCAAACAAAGAGATATCTTTTAGCTGTTGGTTGTCCTGCGTTAAGTTTGCCTGTATTTACAAACTGCAAAAGACAGAATAAAAGGAAGGTTAGCAAGTGGTGAGAACATCTCATTCGTACAACGCGGGTTCTGTATAGTAGTGTTGTACCTTGACCGAATTGCTTAGAGAACGTTGCAGTTATCCTTCCAGTTTTCTCTTTCAAACAAAGAGATATCTTTTAGCTGTTGGATGTGCTGCGTTCAGCTTCCCTGTCTCTACAAACTGAAACACAAGAATTCGAAAAATGGTAGCAAGTGCTGAGAAAATCTCAATCGTACAATGCTGGTTCTGTATAGTAGTGTTGTGCACAGACCGTGTTGCTCCTAGTAGATTGGTGTTATCCTGCTACTATTCTCTTTCAAACAAAAAGACATGTGTGAGTTCTTGGATGTCCTGCGTTAAGCTTCCTGTCTTTACAAACTGCAACAGAAAGAATCCGAAGAATTTTAGCAAGTGGTGAGAAATCTCATTCGTACAACGCGGGTTTTCTATACTAGTGTTCTGCCCTGATCGAATTGCTTAGAGAACGTTGGAGATTTCTTCCACTTTTCTCTTTCAAACAGAGAGATATGTGTTAGCTGTTGGATGTGCTGCGTTCAGCTTCACGGTCTTTAAAAACTGCAACAGAAAGAATGCGAGGAATGTTAGCAAGTGGTGAGAAAATCTCATTCGTACAACGCGGGTTTTCTATACTAGTGTTCTGCCCGTACCGAGATGCTCATACTAGGTGGACTTATGCTTCCACTTATCTCTTTCAAACAGAGAGATATCTTTCAGCTGTTGGATGTCCTGCGTTAAGCTTTCCTCTCTTTACAAACTGCAACATCAAGAATCCGAGGAATGTTACCAAGTTCTGAGAAAATCTCAATCGTACAACGCGGGTTCTGTATAGTAGTGTTGTACCTTGATCGAATTGCTTAGAGAACGTTGCAGTTATCCTTTCAGTTTTCTCTTTCAAACAAAGAGATATCTTTTAGCTGTTGGATGTGCTGCGTACAGCTTCCCTCTCTTTACAAACTGCACAAGACAGAATAGAAGGAAGGTTAGCAATTGGTGAGAAAATCTCATTCATACAACGCGGGTTTTCTATACTAGTGTTCTGCCCTGATCGAATTGCTTAGAGAACGTTGGAGGTATCCTTCCACTTTTCTCTTTCACACAAGGAGATATCTTTTAGCTGTTGGTTGTGCTGCGCAAGTTTCCCTGTCTCTACAAACTGAAATACAAAGAATTGGAAGAATGTTAGCAAGTGCTGAGAAAATCTCATTCGTACAACGCGGGTTTTCTATACTAGTGTTCTGCCCGTACCGAGATGCTCATACTAGGTGGACTTATGCTTCCAGTTATCTCCTTCAAACAGAGAGATATCTTTCAGCTGTTGGATGTCCTGCGTTAAGCTTCTCTCTCTTTACAAACTGCAGAAGACAGAATACAAGGAAGGTTAGCAAGTGGTGAGAAAATCTCATTCGTACAACGAGGGTTCTGTATACTAGTGTTCTGCCCTGATCGAATTGCTTAGAGAACGTTGGAGTTATCCTTCCACTTTTCTCTTTCAAACAAGGAGATATCTTTTAGCTGTTGGATGTGCTGCGTAAGTTTCCCTGTCTCTACAAACTGAAACACACAGAATCCGAAGAATGTTAGCAAGTGCTGAGAAAATCTCATTCGTACAACGCGGGTTTTCTACTCTAGTGTTCTGCCCGGTCCGAACTGCTTATTCTAGGTTGGAGTTATCTCTCCACTTTTCTCTTTCAAACAAAGAGATGTCTTTTAGCTGTTGGTTGTCCTGCCTTAAGTTTGCCTGTATTTACAAACTGCAAAAGACAGAATACAAGGAAGGTAAGCAAGTGGTGAGAAAATCTCAATCGTACAACGCGGGTTCTGTATACCAGTGTTCTTCCCTGACCGAATTGCTTAAAGAACGTTGCAGTTATCCTTCCACTTTTCTCTTTCAAACAAGGAGATATCTTTTAGCTGTTGGATGTGCTGCGTAAGTTTCCCTGTCTCTACAAACTGAAACACACAGAATCCGAAGAATGTTAGCAAGTGCTGAGAAAATCTCATTCGTACAACGCGGGTTTTCTATACTAGTGTTCTACCCTGATCGAATTGCTTAGAGAACGTTGGAGTTTTCCTTCCTCTTTTCTCTTCAAACAGAGAGATATCTTTTAGCTGTTGGATGTGCTGCGTTCAGCTTCCCGGTCTTTAAAAACTGCAACAGAAAGAATCCGAAAAATGTTAGCAAGTGCTGAGAAAATCTCATTCGTACAACGCGGGTTTTCCACTCTAGTGTTCTGCCCGGACCGAGATGCTCATACTAGGTTGGAGTTATTCTTTCACTTTTCTCTTTCAAACACAGAGATATGTTTAAGCTGTTGCATGTCCTGCGTTAAGCTTTTCTGTCTTTAGAAACTGCAACAGAAAGAATCCGAAGAATGTTAGCAAGTGCTGAGAAAATCTCAATCGTACAACGCGGGTTCTGTATACTAGTGTTCTGCCCTGATCGAATTGCTTAGAGAACGTTGGAGTTATCCTTCCACTTTTCTCTTTCAAACAAAGAGACATCGTTTAGCTGTTGTTTGTCCTGCGTTAAACTTCCCTCTCTCTACAAACTCCAACAGAAAGAATGCGAGGAATGTTAGCAAGTGGTGAGAAAATCTCATTCGTACAACGCGGGTTTTCTATACAAGTATTCTGCCCGTACCGAGATGCTCATACTAGGTGGACTTTGCTTTCAGTTATCTCTTTCAAACAGAGAGATATCTTTCAGCTGTTGGATGTCCTGCGTTAAGCTTTCCTCTCTTTACAAACTGCAACATCAAGAATCCGAGGAATGTTACCAAGTTCTGAGAAAATCTCAATCGTACAACGCGGGTTCTGTATAGTAGTGTTCTTCCCTGACCGAATTGTTTACAGAACGTTGGAGTTATCCTTCCAGTTTTCTCTTTCAAACAAAGAGATATCTTTTAGCTGTTGAATGTGCTGCGTTAAGCTTCCCTCTCTTTACAAACTGCGCAAGAGAAAATACAAGGAAGGTTAGCAAGTGGTGAGAAAATCTCATTCGTACAACGCGGGTTCTGTATAGTAGTGTTCTGCCCTGATCGAATTTCTTAGAGAACGTTGGAGTTTTCCTTCCACTTTTCTCTTTCAAACAGAGAGATATCTTTTAGCTGTTGGATGTGCTGCGTTCAGCTTCCCGGTCTTTAAAAACCTCAACAGAAAGAATGCGAAAAATGTTAGCAAGTGCTGAGAAAATCTCATTCGTACAACGCGGGTTTTCTATACTAGTGTGCTGCTCGAACCGAGATGCTCATACTAGGTTGGAGTTATTCTTCCACTTTTCTCTTTCAAACACAGAGATATGTTTAAGCTGTTACATGTCTGCGTAAGCTTCTGTGTCTTTACAAACTGCAACAGAAAGAATCCGAAGAATGTTAACAAGTGCTGAGAAAATCTCAATCGTACAACGTTGGTTCTGTATACTAGTGTTCTGCCCTGATCGAATTGCTTAGAGAACGTTGGAGTTATCCTTCCACTTTTCTCTTTCAAACAAAGAGACATCGTTTAGCTGTTGTTTGTACTGCGTTAAACTTCCCTCTCTCTACAAACTCCAACAGAAAGAATGCGAGTAATGTTAGCAAGTGCTGAAGAAATCTCATTCGTACAACGCGGGTTTCTATACTAGTGTTCTGCCCGTACCGAGAGGCTCATACTAGGTGGACTTATGCTTCCACTTATCTCTTTCAAACAGAGAATTCTTTTTAGCTGTTGGATGTCCTTCGTTAAGTTCCTGCCTTTAAAAACCGACACAAAGAATCCGAGAATGTTAGCAAGTGCTGACAAATCTCATTCGTACAACGCAGGTTTCTACTCTAGTGTTCTGCCCGACCGAAACTGCTTATTTTAGTTTGGAGTTATCTCTCCACTTTTTCTTTTCAAACAAAGAGATATCTTTTAGCTGTTGGTTGTTCTGCCTTAAGTTTGCCTGTATTTACAAACTGCAAAAGACAGAATACAAGGAAGGTAAGCAAGTGGTGAGAAAATCTCAATCGTACAACGCGGGTTCTGTATACTAGTGTTCTTCCCTGACCGAATTGCTTACAGAACGTTGGAGTTATCCTTCCACTTTTCTCTTTCAAACAAAGAGACATCGTTTAGCTGTTGTTTGTCCTGCGTTAAGCTTCCCTCTCTTTACAAAAGGCACAAGACAGAATACAAGGAAGGTTAGCAAGTGGTGAGAAAATCTCATTCGTACAACGCGGGTTTTCTATACTAGTGTGCTGCCCGAACCGAGATGCTCCTACTAGGTTGGAGTTATTCTTCCACTTTTCTCTTTCAAACAAAAAGACATGTGTGAGTTCTTGGATGTCCTGCGTTAAGTTTCCCTGTCTTTACAAACTGCAACAGGAAGAATCCGAAGAATATTAGCAAGTGCTGAGAAAATCTCATTCGTACAACGCGGGTTTTCTATACTAGTGTTCCGCCCTGTTCGAATTGGTTGAGAACGTTGGAGTTATTCTTCCACTTTTCTCTTTCAAACAGAGAGATATCTTTTAGATCTTGGATGTCCTTCGTTAAGCTTCCCTGTCTTTAAAAACCGCAACACAAAGAATCCGAAGAATGTTAGCAAGTGCTGAGAAAATCTCATTCGTACAACGCGGGTTTTCTATACTAGTGTTCTGCCCATACCGAGATGATCATACTAGGTGGACTTATGCTTCCAGTTTTCTCTTTCAAACAGAGAGATATCTTTCAGGTGTTGGATGTCCTGCGTTAAGCTTCTCTCTCTTTACAAACTGCAGAAGACAGAATACAGGGAAGGTTAGCAAGTGGTGAGAAAATCTCATTCGTACAACGCGGGTTTTCTATACTAGTGTTCTGCCCTGATCGAATTGCTTAGAGAACGTTGGAGTTTTCCTTCCACTTTTCTCTTTCAAACAGAGAGATGTCTTTTAGCTTTTGGATGTGCTGCGTAAGTTTCCCTGTCTCTACAAACAGAAACACAAAGAATTCGAAGAATGTTAGCAAGTGCTGAGAAAATCTCATTCGTACAACGCGGGTTTTCTATACTAGTGTTCTGCCCGTACCGAGAGGCTCATACTAGGTGGACTTATGCTTCCACTTATCTCTTTCAAACAGAGAGATATCTTTCAGCTGTTGGATGTCCTGCGTTAAGCTTTCCTCTCTTTACAAACTGCAACATCAAGAATCCGAGGAATGATACCAAGTTCTGAGAAAATCTCAATCGTACAACGCGGGTTCTGTATAGTAGTGTTGTACCTTGACCGAATTGCTTAGAGAACGTTGCAGTTATCCTTTCAGTTTTCTCTTTCAAACAAAGAGATATCTTTTAGCATTTGGATGTGCTGCGTTCAGCTTCCCTCTTTACAAACTGCACAAGACAGAATACAAGGAAGGTTAGCAAGTGGTGAGAAAATCTCATTCATACAACGCGGGTCTTCTATACTAGTGTTCTGCCCTGATCGAATTGCTTAGAGAACGTTGGAGGTATCCTTCCACTTTTCTCTTTCAAACAGAGAGATATCTTTTAGCTGTTGGTTGTGCTGCGTAAGTTTCCCTGTCTCTACAAACTGAAACCAAAGAATTCGAAGAATGTTAGCAAGTGCTGAGAATATCTCATTCGTACAACGCGGGTTTTCTACTCTAATGTTCTGCCCGGACCGAACTGCTTATTCTAGGATGGAGTTATCTCTCCACTTTTCTCGTTCAAACAAAGAGATATCTTTTAGCTGTTGGTTGTCCTGCGTTAAGTTTGCCTGTATTTACAAACTGCAAAAGACAGAATAAAAGGAAGGTTAGCAAGTGGTGAGAACATCTCATTCGTACAACGCGGGTTCTGTATAGTAGTGTTGTACCTTGACCGAATTGCTTAGAGAACGTTGCAGTTATCCTTCCAGTTTTCTCTTTCAAACAAAGAGATATCTTTTAGCTGTTGGATGTGCTGCGTTCAGCTTCCCTGTCTCTACAAACTGAAACACAAAGAATTCGAAAAATGGTAGCAAGTGCTGAGAAAATCTCAATCGTACAATGCTGGTTCTGTATAGTAGTGTTGTGCACAGACCGTGTTGCTCCTAGTAGATTGGTGTTATCCTGCTACTATTCTCTTTCAAACAAAAAGACATGTGTGAGTTCTTGGATGTCCTGCGTTAAGCTTCCCTGTCTTTACAAACTGCAACAGAAAGAATCCGAAGAATTTTAGCAAGTGGTGAGAAAATCTCATTCGTACAACGCGGGTTTTCTATACTAGTGTTCTGCCCTGATCGAATTGCTTAGAGAACGTTGGAGATTTCCTTCCACTTTTCTCTTTCAAACAGAGAGATATGTGTTAGCTGTTGGATGTGCTGCGTTCAGCTTCACGGTCTTTAAAAACTGCAACAGAAAGAATCCGAAAAATGTTAGCAAGTGCTGAGAAAATCTCATTCGTACAACGCGGGTTTTCTATACTAGTGTTCTGCCCGTACCGAGATGCTCATACTAGGTGGACTTATGCTTCCACTTATCTCTTTCAAACAGAGAGATATCTTTCAGCTGTTCGATGTCCTGCGTTAAGCTTTCCTCTCTTTACAAACTGCAACATCAAGAATCCGAGGAATGTTACCAAGTTCTGAGAAAATCTCAATCGTACAACGCGGGTTCTGTATAGTAGTGTTGTACCTTGATCGAATTGCTTAGAGAACGTTGCAGTTATCCTTTCAGTTTTCTCTTTCAAACAAAGAGATATCTTTTAGCTGTTGGATGTGCTGCGTACAGCTTCCCTCTCTTTACAAACTGCACAAGACAGAATAGAAGGAAGGTTAGCAATTGGTGAGAAAATCTCATTCATACAACGCGGGTTTTCTATACTAGTGTTCTGCCCTGATCGAATTGCTTAGAGAACGTTGGAGGTATCCTTCCACTTTTCTCTTTCAAACAAGGAGATATCTTTTAGCTGTTGGTTGTGCTGCGCAAGTTTCCCTGTCTCTACAAACTGAAATACAAAGAATTCGAAGAATGTTAGCAAGTGCTGAGAAAATCTCATTCGTACAACGCGGGTTCTGTATAGTAGTGTTCTGCCCTGATCGAATTTCTTAGAGAACGTTGGAGTTTTCCTTCCACTTTTCTCTTTCAAACAGAGAGATATCTTTTAGATCTTGGATGTCCTTCGTTAAGCTTCCCTGTCTTTAAAAACCGCAACACAAAGAATCCGAAGAATGTTAGCAAGTGCTGAGAAAATCTCATTCGTACAACGCGGGTTTTCTATACTAGTGTTCTGCCCGTACCGAGATGATCATACTAGGTGGACTTATGCTTCCAGTTATCTCTTTCAAACAGAGAGATATCTTTCAGCTGTTGGATGTCCTGCGTTAAGCTTCTCTCTCTTTACAAACTGCAGAAGACAGAATACAGGGAAGGTTAGCAAGTGGTGAGAAAATCTCATTCGTACAACGCGGGTTTTCTATACTAGTGTTCTGCCCTGATCGAATTGCTTAGAAAACGTTGGAGTTTTCCTTCCACTTTTCTCTTTCAAACAGAGAGATGTCTTTTAGCTTTTGGATGTGCTGCGTAAGTTTCCCTGTCTCTACAAACAGAAACACAAAGAATTCGAAGAAGTTAGCAAGTGCTGAGAAAATCTCATTCGTACAACGCGGGTTTTCTATACTAGTGTTCTCCTACCGAGAGCTCATACTAGGTGGATTATCTTCCACTTTTCTCTTTCAAACAGGAGATATCTTTTAGCTGTTGGATGTCCTGCGTAAGCTTTCCTCTCTTTACAAACTGCAACACAAGAATCCGAGAATGATACAAGTTCTGAGAAATCTCAATCGTACAACGCGGGTTCTGTATAGTAGTGTTGTACCTGACCGAATTGCTTAGAGAACGTTGCAGTTATCCTTTCAGTTTTCTTTCAAACAAAGATATCTTTTAGCATTTGGATGCTGCGTTCAGCTTCCTCCTTTACAAACTGCACAAGACAGAATACAAGGAAGGTTAGCAAGTGGTGAGAAAATCTCATTCGTACAACGCGGGTTTCTATACTAGTGTTCTGCCCTATCGAATTGCTTAGAGAACGTTGGAGGTTATCCTTCCACTTTTCTCTTTCAAACAGAGAGATATCTTTTAGCTGTTGGTTGTGCTGCGTAAGTTTCCCTGTCTCTACAAACTGAAACCAAAGAATTCGAAGAATGTTAGCAAGTGCTGAGAATATCTCATTCGTACAACGCGGGTTTTCTATCTAATGTTCTGCCCGACCGAACTGCTTATCTAGGATGGAGTTATCTCTCCACTTTTCTCTTTCAAACAAAGAGATATCTTTTAGCTGTTTGGTTGTCCTGCGTTAAGTTTGCCTGTATTTACAAACTGCAAAAGAACAGAATAAAAGGAAGGTTAGCAAGTGGTGAGAACATCTCATTCGTACAACGCGGGTTCTGTATAGTAGTGTTGTACCTTGACCGAATTGCTTAGAGAACGTTGCAGTTATCCTTCCAGTTTTCTCTTTCAAACAAAGAGATATCTTTTAGCTGTTGGATGTGCTGCGTTCAGCTTCCCTGTCTCTACAAACTGAAACACAAAGAATTCGAAAATGGTAGCAAGTGCTGAGAAAATCTCAATCGTACAATGCTGGTTCTGTATAGTAGTGTTGTGCACAGACCGTGTTGCTCCTAGTAGATTGGTGTTATCCTGCTACTATTCCTTTCAAACAAAAAGACATGTGTGAGTTCTTGGATGTCTGCGTTAAGCTTCCTGTCTTTACAAACTGCAACAGAAAGAATCCGAAGAATTTTAGCAAGTGTGAGAAAATCTCCATTCGTACAACGCGGGTTTTCTATACTAGTGTTCTGCCCTGATCGAATTGCTTAGAGAACGTTGGAGATTTCCTTCCACTTTTCTCTTTCAAACAGAGAGATATGTGTTAGCTGTTGGATGTGCTGCGTTCAGCTTCACGGTCTTTAAAAACTGCAACAGAGAAAGAATCGAAATGTTAGCAAGTGCTGAGAAAATCTCATTCGTACAACGCGGGTTTTCTATACTAGTGTTCTGCCCGTACCGAGATGCTCATACTAGGTGGACTTATGCTTCCACTTATCTCTTTCAAACAGAGAGATATCTTTCAGCTGTTGGATGTCCTGCGTTAAGCTTTCCTCTCTTTACAAACTGCAACATCAAGAATCCGAGGAATGTTACCAAGTTCTGAGAAAATCTCAATCGTACAACGCGGGTTCTGTATAGTAGTGTTGTACCTTGATCGAATTGCTTAGAGAACGTTGCAGTTATCCTTCAGTTTTCTCTTTCAAACAAAGAGATATTTTTAGCTGTTGGATGTGCTGCGTACAGCTTCCCTCTCTTTACAAACTGCACAAGACAGAATAGAAGGAAGGTTAGCAATTGGTGAGAAAATCTCATTCATACAACGCGGGTTTTCTATACTAGTGTTCTGCCCTGATCGAATTGCTTAGAGAACGTTGAGGTATCCTTCCACTTTTCTCTTTCACACAAGGAGATATCTTTTAGCTGTTGGTTGTGCTGCGCAAGTTTCCCTGTCTCTACAAACTGAAACACAAAGAATTCGAAGAATGTTAGCAAGTGCTGAGAAAATCTCATTCGTACAACGCGGGTTTTCTATACTAGTGTTCTGCCCGTACCGAGATGCTCATACTAGGTGGACTTATGCTTCCATTACTCCTTTCAAACAGAGAGATATCTTTCAGCTGTTGGATGTCCTGCGTTAAGCTTCTCTCTTTACAAACTGCAGAAGACAGAATACAAGGAAGGTTAGCAAGTGGTGAGAAAATCTCATTCGTACAACGAGGGTTCTGTATACTAGTGTTCTCCTGATCGAATTGCTTAGAAACGTTGGAGTTATCTTCCACTTTTCTCTTTCAAACAAGGAGATATCTTTTAGCTGTTGGATGTGCTGCGTAAGTTTCCCTGTCTCTACAAACTGAAACACACAGAATCCGAAGAATGTTAGCAAGTGCTGAGAAAATCTCATTCGTACAACGCGGGTTTTCTACTCTAGTGTTCTGCCCGGTCCGAACTGCTTATTCTAGGTTGGAGTTATCTCTCCACTTTTCTCTTTCAAACAAAGAGATGTCTTTTAGCTGTTGGTTGTCCTGCCTTAAGTTTGCCTGTATTTACAAACTGCAAAAGACAGAATACAAGGAAGGTAAGCAAGTGGTGAGAAAATCTCAATCGTACAACGCGGGTTCTGTATACCAGTGTTCTTCTGACCGAATTGCTTAAGAACGTTGGAGTTATCCTTCCACTTTTCTCTTTCAAACAAGGAGATATCTTTTAGCTGTTGGATGTGCTGCGTAAGTTTCCCTGTCTCTACAAACTGAAACACAAGAATCCGAAGAATGTTAGCAAGTGCTGAGAAAATCTCATTCGTACAACGCGGGTTTTCTATACTAGTGTTCTGCCCTGATCGAATTGCTTAGAGAACGTTGGAGTTTTCCTTCCACTTTTCTCTTTCAAACAGAGAGATGTCTTTCAGCTTTTGGATCTGCTGCGTTCAGCTTCCCGGTCTTTAAAAACTGCAACAGAAAGAATCCGAAGAATGTTAGCATGTGCTGAGAAAATCTCATTCGTACAACGCGGGTTTTCCATACTAGTGTGCTGCCCGAACCGAGATGCTCATACTAGGTTGGAGTTATTCTTTCACTTTTCTCTTTGAAACACAGAGACATGTTGAAGCTGTTGCATGTCCTGCGTTAAGCTTCTCTGTCTTTACAAACTGCAACAGAAAGAATCCGAAGAATGTTAGCAAGTGCTGAGAAAATCTCAATCGTACAAGGCGGGTTCTGTATACTAGTGTTCTGCCCTGATCGAATTGCTTAGAGAACGGTGGAGTTATCCTTCCACTTTTCTCCTTCAAACAAGGAGATATCTTTTAGTTGTTGGATGTGCTGCGTAAGTTTCCCTGTCTCTACAAACTGAAACACAAAGAATCCGAAGAATGTTAGCAAGTGCTGAGAAAATCTCATTCGTACAACGCGGGTTCTCTATACTAGTGTTCTGCCCTGATCGAATTGCTTAGAGAACGTTGAAGTTATCCTTCCAGTTTTCTCTTTCAAACAAAGAGATATCTTTTAGCTGTTGGATGTGCTGCGTTCAGCTTCCCTGTCTCTACAAACTGAAACACAAAGAATTCGAAAAATGTTAGCAAGTGCTGAGAAAATCTCAATCGTACAATACTGGTTCTGTATAGTAGTGTTGTGCACAGACCGTGTTGCTCCTAGTAGATTGGTGTTATCCTGCTACTATTCTCTTTCAAACAAAAAGACATGTGTGAGTTCTTGGATGTCCTGCGTTAAGTTTGTATAAACTGCAAAAAATACGAAGAATGTTAGCAAGTGCTGAGAAAATCTCAATCGTACAAGGCGGGTTCTGTATACTAGTGTTCTGCCCTGATCGAATTGCTTAGAGAACGTTGGAGTTATCCTTCCTCTTTTCTTTCAAACAAGGAGATATCTTTTAGTTGTTGGATGTGCTGCCTAAGTTTCCCTGTCTCTACAAACTGAAAACAAAGAATTCGAAGAATGTTAGCAAGTGCTGAGAAAATCTCATTCGTACAAGGCGGGTTTTCTATACTAGTGTTCTGCCCGTACCGAGATGCTCATACTAGGTGGACTCATGCTTCCACTTATCTCTTTCAAACAGAGAGATATCTTTCAGCTGTTGGATGTCCTGCGTTAAGCTTTCCTCTCTTTACAAACTGCAACATCAAGAATCCGAGGAATGTTACCAAGTTCTGAGAAAATCTCAATCGTACAACGCGGGTTCTGTATAGTAGTGTTGTACCTTGACCGAATTGCTTAGAGCACGTTGCAGTTATCCTTCCAGTTTTCTCTTTCAAACAAAGAGATATCTTTTAGCATTTGGATGTGCTGCGTTCAGCTTCCTTCTCTTTACAAACTGCACAAGACAGAATACAAGGAAGGTTAGCAAGTGCTGAGAAAATCTCATTCATACAACGCGGGTTTTCTATACTAGTGTTCTGCTTTGATCGAATTGCTTAGAAAACGTTGGAGGTATCCTTCCACTTTTCTCTTTCAAACAGAGAGATATCTTTTAGCTGTTGGTTGTGCTGCGTAAGTTTCCCTGTCTCTACAAAGTGTAACACAAAGAATCCGAAGAATGTTAGCAAGTGCTGAGAAAATCTCATTCGTACAACGCGGGTTTTCTATACTAGTGTTCTCCCCAGTCCGAGTTGCTTAGAGTAGGTTGGAGTTATCCTTCCACTTTTCTCTTTCAAACAAAGAGACATCGTTTAGCTGTTGTTTGTCCTGCGTTAAGCTTCCCTGTCTCTACAAACTCCAACAGAAAGAATCCGAGAAATGTTAGCAAGTTCTGAGAAAATCTCAATCGTACAATGCTGGTTCTGTGTAGTAGTTTTTGCACAGACCATGTTGCTCCTAGTAGATTGGTGTTATCCTGCTACTATTCTCTTTCAAACAAAAAGACATGTGTGAGTTCTTGGATGTCCTGCGTTAAGTTTCCCTGTCTTTACAAACTGCAACAGGAAGAATCCGAAGAATATTAGCAAGTGCTGAGAAAAATCTCATTCGTACAACGCGGGTTTTCTATACTAGTGTTCCGCCCTGTTCGAATTGGTTGAGAACGTTGGAGTTATTCTTCCACTTTTCTCTTTCAAACAGAGAGATATCTTTTAATGTTGGATGTCCTTCGTTAAGCTTCCCTGTCTTTAAAAACCGCAACACAAAGAATCCGAAGAATGTTAGCAAGTGCTGAGAAAATCTCATTCGTACAACGCGGGTTTTCTATACTAGTGTTCTGCCCGACCGAGATGATCATACTAGGTTGGACTTATCTTCCAGTTTCTCTTTCAAACAGAGAGATATCTTTAGCTGTTGGATGTCCTGCGTTAAGTTCTCTCTCTTTACAAACTGCAGAAGACAGAATACAGGAAGGTTAGCAAGTGGTGAGAAAATCTCATCGTACAACGCGGGTTCGTATACTAGTGTTCTGCCCTGATCGAATTGCTTAGAGAACGTTGGAGTTATCCTTCCACTTTTCTCTTTCAAACAGAGAGATATCTTTTAGCTTTGATGTGCTGCGTAAGTTTCCCTGTCTCTACAAACAAAACACAAAGAATTCGAAGAATGTTAGCAAGTGCTGAGAAAATCTCATTCGTACAACGCGGGTTTCTATACTAGTGTTCTGCCCGTACCGAGATGCTCATACTAGGTGGACTTATGCTTCACTTATCTCTTTCAAACAGAGAGATATCTTTCAGCTGTTGGATGTCCTGCGTTAAGTTTCCTCTCTTTACAAACTGCAACATCAAGAATCCGAGAATGATACCAAGTTCTGAAAATCTCAATCGTACAACGCGGGTTCTGTATAGTAGTGTTGTACCTTGACCGAATTGCTTAGAGAACGTTGCAGTTATCCTTCCAGTTTTCTCTTTCAAACAAAGAGATATCTTTTAGCATTTGGATGTGCTGCGTTCAGCTTCCCTCTCTTTACAAACTGCACAAGACAGAATACAAGGAAGGTTAGCAAGTGGTGAGAAAATCTCATTCGTACAACGCGGGTTTTCTATACTAGTGTTCTGCCCTGATCGAATTGCTTAGAGAACGTTGGAGTATCCTTCCACTTTTCTCTTTCAAACAGAGAGATATCTTTAGCTGTTGGTTGTGCTGCGTAAGTTTCCCTGTCTCTACAAACTGAAACCAAAGAATTCGAAGAATGTTAGCAAGTGCTGAGAAATCTCATTCGTACAACGCGGGTTTTCTACTCTATGTTCTGCCCGGACCGAAATTGCTTACTAGATGGAGTTATCTTCCACTTTTCTCTTTCAAACAAGAGATATCTTTTAGCTGTTGGTTGTCCTGCGTTAAGTTTGCCTGTATTTACAAACTGCAAAACAGAATAAAAGGAAGAATGTTAGCAAGTGGTGAGAAAATCTCATTCGTACAACGGGTTCTGTATAGTGTTGTTCTTGACCGAATTGCTTAGAGAACGTTGCAGTTATCTTCCAGTTTTCTCTTTCAAACAAAGAGATATCTTTTAGCTGTTGGATGTGCTGCGTTCAGCTTCCCTGTCTCTACAAACTGAAACACAAAGAATTCGAAAAATGTTAGCAAGTGCTGAGAAAATCTCAATCGTACAATGCTGGTTCTGTATAGTAGTGTTGTGCACAGACCGTGTTGCTCCTAGTAGATTGGTGTTATCCTGCTACTATTCTCTTTCAAACAAAAAGACATGTGTGAGTTCTTGGATGTCCTGCGTTAAGCTTCCCTGTCTTTACAAACTGCAACAGAAAGAATCCGAAGAATTTTAGCAAGTGGTGAGAAAATCTCATTCGTACAACGCGGGTTTTCTATACTAGTGTTCTGCCCTGATCGAATTGCTTAGAGAACGTTGGAGATTTCCTTCCACTTTTCTCTTTCAAACAGAGAGATATTTTTAGCTGTTGGATGTGCTGCGTTCAGCTTCCGGTCTAAAACTGCAACAGAAAGAATCGAAGAATGTTAGCAAGTGCTGAGAAAATCTCATTCGTACAACGCGGGTTTTCTATACTAGTGTTCTGCCCGTACCGAGATGCTCATACTAGGTGGACTTATGCTTCCACTTATCTCTTTCAAACAGAGAGATATCTTTCAGCTGTTGGATGTCCTGCGTTAAGCTTTCCTCTCTTTACAAACTGCAACATCAAGAATCCGAGGAATGTTACCAAGTTCTGAGAAAATCTCAATCGTACAACGCGGGTTCTGTATAGTGTTGTACCTTGATCGAATTGCTTAGAGAACGTTGCAGTTATCCTTTCAGTTTTCTCTTTCAAACAAAGAGATATCTTTTAGCTTGGATGTGCTGCGTACAGCTTCCTCTCTTTACAAACTGCACAAGACAGAATAGAAGGAAGGTTAGCAATTGAGTGCTGAGAAAATCTCATTCATACAACGCGGGTTTTCTATACTAGTGTTCTCCCTGATCGAATTGCTTAGAGAACGTTGGAGTATCCTTCCACTTTTCTCTTTCAAACAAGGAGATATCTTTTAGCTGTTGGTTGTGCTGCGCAAGTTTCCCTGTCTCTACAACTGAAACACAAAGAATTCGAAGAATGTTAGCAAGTGCTGAGAAAATCTCATTCGTACAACGCGGTTTTCTATACTAGTGTTCTGCCCGTTACCGAGATGCTCATACTAGGTGGACTTATGCTTCCAGTTATCTCCTTCAAACAGAGAGATATCTTTCAGCTGTTGGATGCTGCGTTAAGCTTCTCTCTCTTTACAAACTGCAGAAGACAGAATACAAGGAAGGTTAGCAAGTGGTGAGAAAATCTCATTCGTACAACGAGGGTTCTGTATACTAGTGTTCTGCCCTGATCGAATTGCTTAGAGAACGTTGGAGTTATCCTTCCACTTTTCTCTTTTAAACAAGGAGATATCTTTTAGCTGTTGGATGTGCTGCGTAAGTTTCCCTGTCTCTACAAACTGAAACACAAAGAATCGAAGAATGTTAGCAAGTGCTGAGAAAATCTCATTCGTACAACGCGGGTTTTCTTACTCTAGTGTTTCTGCCCGGTCCGAACTGCTTATTCTAGGTTGGAGTTATCTCTCCACTTTTCTCTTTCAAACAAAGAGATGCTTTTAGCTGTTGGTTGTCCTGCCTTAAGTTTGCCTGTATTTACAAACTGCAAAAAGACAGAATACGAAGGAAGGTAAGCAAGTGGTGAGAAAATCTCAATCGTACAACGCGGGTTCTGTATTCCAGTGTTCTTCCCTGACCGAATTGCTTAAGAACGTTGCAGTTATCCTTCCACTTTTCTCTTTCAAACAAGGAGATATCTTTTAGCTGTTGGATGTGCTGCGTAAGTTTCCCTCTCTACAAACTGAAACACAAAGAATCGAAGAATGTTAGCAAGTGCTGAGAAAATCTCATTCGTACAACGCGGGTTTTCTATACTAGTGTTCTACCCTGATCGAATTGCTTAGAGAACGTTGGAGTTTTCCTTCCACTTTTCTCTTTCAAACAGAGATATGTTTTCAGCTTTGGATGTGCTGCGTTCAGCTTCCCGTCTTTAAAAAACTGCAACAGAAAGAAATCCGAAGAATGTTAGCAAGTGCTGAGAAAATCTCATTCGTACAACGCGGGTTTTTATACTAGTGTGCTGCCCGAACCGAGATGCTCATACTAGGTGGAGTTATTCTTCACTTTTCTCTTTGAAACAGAGAGACATATCTGAGCTGTTGCATCCTGCGTTAAGCTTCTCTGTCTTTACAAACTGCAACAGAATCCGAAGAATGTTAGCAAGTGCTGAGAAAATCTGAATCGTACAAGGCGGGTTCTGTATACTAGTGTTCTGCCCTGATCGAATTGCTTAGAGAACGGTGGAGTTATCCTTCCACTTTTCTCTTCAAACAAGGAGATATCTTTTAGTTGTTGGATGTGCTGCGTAAGTTCCCTGTCTCTACAAACTGAAACACAAAGAATCCGAAGAATGTTAGCAAGTGCTGAGAAAATCTCAATCGTACAATGCTGCTTCTGTATAGTAGTGTTGTGCACAGACCGTGTTGCTCCTAGTAGATTGGTGTTATCCTGCTACTATTCTCTTTCAAACAAAAAGACATGTGTGAGTTCTTGGATGTCCTGCGTTAAGCTTCCCTGTCGTTTACAAACTGCAACAGAAAGAATACGAAGAATGTTAGCAATGCTGAGAAAATCTCAATCGTACAAGGCGGGTTCTGTATACTGTGTTCTGCCCTGATCGAATTGCTTAGAGAACGTTGGAGTTATCCTTCCTTTTCTTTTCAAACAAGGAGATATCTTTTAGTTGTTGGATGTGCTGCGTAAGTTTCCCTGTCTCTACAAACTGAAACCAAAGAATTCGAAGAATGTTAGCAAGTGCTGAGAAAATCTCATTCGTACAACGCGGGTTTTCTATACTAGTGTTCTGCCCGGTCCGAATTGCTTACTAGGTTGGAGTTATCTCTCCACTTTTCTCTTTCAAACAAGAGATGTCTTTTAGCTGTTGGTTGTCCTGCGTTAAGCTTTGCCTGTATTTACAAACTGCAACATCAAGAATCCGAGAATGTTACAAGTTCTGAGAAAATCTCAATCGTACAACGCTGCTTCTGTATAGTAGTGTTGTGCACAACCGTGTTGCTCCTAGTAGATTGGTGTTATCCTGCTACTTCTCTTTCAAACAAAAGACATGTGTAGTTCTGGATGTCCTGCGTTAAGCTTCCCTGTCTTATAAACTGCAACAGAAAGAATACGAAGAATGTTAGCAAGTGCTGAGAAAATCAATCGTACAAGGCGGGTTCTGTATACTAGTGTTCTGCCCTGATCGAATTGCTTAGAGAACGTTGGAGTTATCCTTCTTTTCTTTTCAAACAAGGAGATATCTTTTAGTTGTTGGATGTGCTGCCTAAGTTTCCCTGTCTCTACAAACTGAAACAAAGAATTCGAAGAATGTTAGCAAGTGCTGAGAAAATCTCATTCGTACAACGCGGGTTTTATACTAGTGTTCTGCCCGTACCGAGAGGCTCATACTAGGTGGACTTATGCTTCCACTTATCTCTTTCAAACAGAGAGATATCTTTCAGCTGTTGGATGTCCTGCGTTAAGCTTTCTCTCTTTACAAACTGCAACATCAAGAATCCGAGGAATGTTACCAAGTTCTGAGAAAATCTCAATCGTACAACGCGGGTTCTGTATAGTAGTGTTGTACCTTGACCGAATTGCTTAGAGCACGTTGCAGTTATCCTTCCAGTTTTCTCTTTCAAACAAAGAGATATCTTTTAGCATTTGGATGTGCTGCGTTCAGCTTCCTTCTCTTTACAAACTGCACAAGACAGAATACAAGGAAGGTTAGCAAGTGCTGAGAAAATCTCATTCATACAACGCGGGTTTTCTATACTAGTGTTCTGATCGAATTGCTTAGAAACGTTGGAGGTATCCTTCCACTTTTCTCTTTCAAACAGAGAGATATCTTTTAGCTGTTGGTTGTGCTGCGTAAGTTTCCCTGTCTCTACAAACTGTAACACAAAGAATCCGAAGAATGTTAGCAAGTGCTGAGAAAATCTCATTCGTACAACGCGGGTTTTCTATACTAGTGTTCTCCCCAGTCCGAGTTGCTTAGAGTAGGTTGGAGTTATCCTTCCACTTTTCTCTTTCAAACAAAGAGACATCGTTTTAGCTGTTGTTTGTCCTGCGTTAAGCTTCCCTGTCTCTACAAACTGCAACAGAAAGAATCCGAGAATGTTAGCAAGTTCTGAGAAAATCTCAATCGTACAATGCTGGTTCTGTGTAGTAGTGTTTGCACAGACGATGTTGCTCCTAGTAGATTGGTGTTATTTCCTGCTCTATTCTCTTTCAAACAAAAAGACATGTGTGAGTTCTTGGATGTCCTGCGTTAAGTTTCCCTGTCTTTACAAACTGCAACAGGAAGAATCCGAAGAATATTAGCAAGTGCTGAGAAAATCTCATTCGTACAACGCGGGTTTTCTATACTAGTGTTCCGCCCTGTTCGAATTGCTTGAGAACGTTGGAGTTATTCTTCCACTTTTCTCTTTCAAACAGAGAGATATCTTTTAGCTGTTGGATGTCCTGCGTTAAGCTTCCCTGTCTTTAAAACGCAACACAAAGAATCCGAAGAATGTTAGCAAGTGCTGAGAAAATCTCATTCGTACAACGCGGGTTTCTATACTAGTGTTCTGCCCGACCGAACTGCTTACTAGTTGGAGTTATCTTCCACTTTTCTCTTTCAAACAAAGAGATATCTTTTAGCTGTTGGTGTCCTGCGTTAAGTTTCCTGTATTACAAACTGCAAAAGACAGAATACAAGAAGGTTAGCAAGTGGTGAGAAAATCTCATCGTACAACGCGGGTTCTGTATACTAGTGTTCTTCCCTGACCGAATTGCTTAGAGAACGTTGGAGTTATCCTTCCACTTTTCTCTTTCAAACAAAGAGATATCTTTTAGCTGTTGGATGTGCTGCGTTAAGTTTCCCTGTCTCTACAAACTGAAACAAAGAATCGAAGAATGTTAGCAAGTGCTGAGAAAATCTCATTCGTACAACGCGGGTTTTCTTATAGTGTGTTCTGCCCTGACCGAATTGCTAGAGAACGTTGAGTTATTCTTCCACTTTCTCTTTCAAACAGAGAGATATCTTTTAGCTTGGATGTCCTGCGTTAAGCTTCCCTGTCTTTAAAAACTGCAACACAAAGAATCCGAAGAATGTTAGCAAGTGCTGAGAAAATCTCATTCGTACAACGCGGGTTTTCTATACTAGTGTTCTGCCCGACCGAGATGTCATACTAGGTTGGACTTATCTTCCTTTCTCTTTCAAACAGAGAGATATCTTTAGCTGTTGGATGTCCTGCGTTAAGCTTCCTCTCTTTACAAACTGCAAAGACAGAATACAAGAAGTTAGCAAGTGGTGAGAAAATCTCATTCGTACAACGCGGGTTTTCTATACTAGTGTTCTGCCCTGATCGAATTGCTTAGAAAACGTTGGAGTTTTCCTTCCACTTTTCTCTTTCAAACAGAGAGATGTCTTTTAGCTTTGGATGTGCTGCGTAAGTTTCCCTGTCTCTACAAACTGAAACACAAAGAATTCGAAGAATGTTAGCAAGTGCTGAGAAAATCTCATTCGTACAACGCGGGTTTTCTATACTAGTGTTCTGCCCGTACCGAGATGCTCATACTAGGTGGACTTATGCTTCCACTTATCTCTTTCAAACAGAGAGATATCTTTCAGCTGTTGGATGTCCTGCGTTAAGCTTTCCTCTCTTTACAAACTGCAACATCAAAGAATCCGAGAATGTTACCAAGTTCTGAGAAAATCTCAATCGTACAACGCGGGTTCTGTATAGTAGTGTTGTACCTTGACCGAATTGCTTAGAGAACGTTGCAGTTATCCTTCAGTTTTCTCTTTCAAACAAAGAGATATCTTTTAGCATTTGGATGTGCTGCGTTCAGCTTCCCTCTCTTTACAAACTGCACAAGACAGAATACAAGGAAGGTTAGCAAGTGGTGAGAAAATCTCATTCATACAACGCGGGTTTTCTATACTAGTGTTCTGCCCTGATCGAATTGCTTAGAGAACGTTGGAGGTATCCTTCCACTTTTCTCTTTCAAACAGAGAGATATCTTTTAGCTGTTGGTTGTGCTGCGTAAGTTTCCCTGTCTCTACAAACTGAAAACCAAAGAATTCGAAGAATGTTAGCAAGTGCTGAGAAATCTCATTCGTACAACGCGGGTTTTCTACTCTAATGTTCTGCCCGGACCGAACTGCTTATTCTAGGATGGAGTTATCTCTCCACTTTTCTCTTTCAAACAAAGAGATATCTTTTAGCTGTTGGTTGTCCTGCGTTAAGTTTGCCTGTATTTACAAACTGCAAAAGACAGAATACAAGGAAGGTTAGCAAGTGGTGAGAAAATCTCATTCGTACAACGCGGGTTCTGTATAGTAGTGTTGTACTTGACCGAATTGCTTAGAGAACGTTGCAGTTATCCTTCCAGTTTTCTCTTTCAAACAAAGAGATATCTTTAGCTGTTGGATGTGCTGCGTTAGCTTCCCTGTCTCTACAAACTGAAACACAAAGAATTCGAAAATGTTAGCAAGTGCTGAGAAAATCTCATTCGTACAATGCAATGCGGTTCTGTATAGTAGTGTTGTGCACAGACCGTGTTGCTCCTAGTAGATTGGTGTTATCCTGCTACTATTCTCTTTCAAACAAAAAGACATGTGTGAGTTCTTGGATGTCCTGCGTTAAGCTTCCCTGTCTTTACAAACTGCAACAGAAAGAATCCGAAGAATGTTAGCAAGTGTGAGAAAATCTCATTCGTACAACGCGGGTTTTCTATACTAGTGTTCTGCCCTGATCGAATTGCTTAGAGAACGTTGGAGATTTCCTTCCACTTTTCTCTTTCAAACAGAGAGATATGTTTAGCTGTTGGATGTGCTGCGTTCAGCTTCACGCTTTAAAAACTGCAACAGAAAGAATCCGAAAAATGTTAGCAAGTGCTGAGAAAATCTCATTCGTACAACGCGGGTTTTCTATACTAGTGTTCTGCCCGTACCGAGATGCTCATACTAGGTGGACTTATGCTTCCACTTTATCTCTTTCAAACAGAGAGATATCTTTCAGCTGTTGATGTCCTGCGTTAAGCTTTCCTCTCTTTACAAACTGCAACATCAAGAATCCGAGGAATGTTACAAGTTCTGAGAAAATCTCAATCGTACAACGCGGGTTCTGTATACTAGTGTTCTGTACCTGGATCGAATGCTTAGAGAACGTTGGAGTTATCCTTTCACGTTTTCTCTTTCAAACAAAGAGATATCTTTTAGCTGTTGGATGTGCTGCGTACAGCTTCCCTCTCTTTACAAACTGCACAAGACAGAATAGAAGGAAGGTTAGCAATGGTGAGAAAATCTCATTCATACAACGCGGGTTTTCTATACTAGTGTTCTGCCCTGATCGAATTGCTTAGAGAACGTTGGAGGTATCCTTCCACTTTCTCTTTCAACAAGGAGATATCTTTTAGCTGTTGGTTGTGCTGCGCAAGTTTCCCTGTCTCTACAACTGAAACACAAAGAATTCGAAGAATGTTAGCAAGTGCTGAGAAAATCTCATTCGTACAACGCGGTTTCTATACTAGTGTTCTGCCCGTACCGAGATGCTCATTACTAGGTGGACTTATGCTTCCAGTTATCTCTTTCAAACAGAAGATATCTTTCAGCTGTTGGATGTCCTGCGTTAAGCTTTCCTCTCTTTACAAACTGCAGAAGACAGAATACAGAAGGTTAGCAAGTGGTGAGAAAATCTCATTCGTACAACGAGGGTTGTATACTAGTGTTCTGCCCTGATCGAATTGCTTGAGAACGTTGGAGTTATCCTTCCACTTTTCTCTTTCAAACAAGAGATATCTTTTAGCTGTTGGATGTGCTGCGTAAGTTTCCCTGTCTCTACAAACTGAAACACAAAGAATCCGAAGAATGTTAGCAAGTGCTGAGAAAATCTCATTCGTACAACGCGGGTTCTCTATACTAGTGTTCTGCCCTGATCGAATTGCTTAGAGAACGTTGAAGTTATCTCCACTTTTCTCTTTCAAACAAAGAGATATCTTTTAGCTGTTGGATGTGCTGCGTTCAAGCTTCCTGTCTCTACAAACTGAAACACAAAGAATTCAAAATGGTAGCAAGTGCTGAGAAAATCTCAATCGTACAACGCGTTCTGTATAGTAGTGTTCACAGACCGTTGCTTAGTAGATTGGTGTTATCCTGCCACTTCTCTTTCAAACAAAAAGACATGTGTGAGTTCTTTGGATGTGCCTGCGTTAAGCTTCCCTGTCTTTATAAACTGCAACAGAAAGAATACGAAGAATGTTAGCAAGTGCTGAGAAAATCTCATCGTACAAGGCGGGTTTGTACTAGTGTTCTGCCCTGATCGAATTGCTTAGAGAACGTTGGAGTTATCCTTCCCTTTTCTTTTTCAAACAAGGAGATATCTTTTAGTTGTTGGATGTGCTGCCTAAGTTTCCCTGTCTCTACAAACTGAAAACAAAGAATTCGAAGAATGTTAGCAAGTGCTGAGAAAATCTCATTCGTACAACGCGGTTTCTATACTAGTGTTCTGCCCGTACCGAGATGCTCATACTAGGTGGACTTATGCTTCCACTTTCTCTTTCAAACAGAGATATCTTTCAGCTGTTGGATGTCCTGCGTTAAGCTTTCCTCTCTTTACAAACTGCAAATCAAAATCCGAGGAATGTTACAAGTTCTGAGAAAATCTCAATCGTACAACGCGGTTCTGTATAGTAGTGTTGTACCTTGACCGAATTGCTTAGAGCACGTTGGAGTTATCTTCCAGTTTTCTCTTTCAAACAAAGAGATATCTTTTAGCATTTGGATGTGCTGCGTTCAGCTTCCTTCTTTTACAAACTGCACAAGACAGAATAGAAGGAAGGTTAGCAAGTGCTGAGAAAATCTCATTCATACAACGCGGGTTTTCTATACTAGTGTTCTGCTTTGATCGAATTGCTTAGAAAACGTTGGAGGTATCCTTCCACTTTTCTCTTTCAAACAGAGAGATATCTTTTAGCTGTTGGTTGTGCTGCGTAAGTTTCCCTGTCTCTACAAAGTGTAACACAAAGAATCCGAAGAATGTTAGCAAGTGCTGAGAAAATCTCATTCGTACAACGCGGGTTTTCTATACTAGTGTTCTCCCCAGTCCGAGTTGCTTAGAGTAGGTTGGAGTTATCCTTCCACTTTTCTCTTTCAAACAAAGAGACATCGTTTAGCTGTTGTTTGTCCTGCGTTAAGCTTCCCTGTCTCTACAAACTCCAACAGAAAGAATCCGAGAAATGTTAGCAAGTTCTGAGAAAATCTCAATCGTACAATGCTGGTTCTGTGTAGTAGTGTTTTGCACAGACCATGTTGCTCCTAGTAGATTGGTGTTATCCTGCTACTATTCTCTTTCAAACAAAAAGACATGTGTGAGTTCTTGGATGTCCTGCGTTAAGTTTCCCTGTCTTTACAAACTGCAACAGGAAGAATCCGAAGAATATTAGCAAGTGCTGAGAAAATCTCATTCGTACAACGCGGGTTTTCTATACTAGTGTTCCGCCCTGTTCGAATTGGTTGAGAACGTTGGAGTTATTCTTCCACTTTTCTCTTTCAAACAGAGAGATATCTTTTAGCTGTTGGATGTCCTTCGTTAAGCTTCCCTGTCTTTAAAAAGCGCAACACAAAGAATCCGAAGAATGTTAGCAAGTGCTGAGAAAATCTCATTCGTACAACGCGGGTTTTCTACTCTAGTGTTCTGCCCGGACCGAACTGCTTATTCTAGGTTGGAGTTATCTCTCCACTTTTCTCTTTCAAACAAAGAGATATCTTTTAGCTGTTGGTTGTCCTGCGTTAAGTTTGCCTGTATTTACAAACTGCAAAAGACAGAATACAAGGAAGGTAAGCAAGTGGTGAGAAAATCTCAATCGTACAACGCGGGTTCTGTATACTAGTGTTCTTCCCTGACCGAATTGCTTACAGAACGTTGGAGTTATCCTTCCAGTTTTCTCTTTCAAACAAAGAGATATCTTTTAGCTGTTGAATGTGCTGCGTTAAGCTTCCCTCTCTTTACAAAAGGCACAAGACAGAATACAAGGAAGGTTAGCAAGTGGTGAGAAAATCTCATTCGTACAACGCGGGTTTTCTATACTAGTGTGCTGCCCGAACCGAGATGCTCATACTAGGTTGGAGTTATTCTTCCACTTTTCTCTTTCAAACACAGAGTTATGTTTATGCTGTTGCATGTCCTGCGTTAAGCTTCTCTGTCTTTACAAACTGCAACAGAAAGAATCCGAAGAATGTTAGCAAGTGCTGAGAAAATCTCAATCGTGCAAGGCGGGTTCTGTATACTAGTGTTCTGCCCTGATCGAATTGCTTAGAGAACGGTGGAGTTATCCTTCCACTTTTCTCCTTCAAACAAGGAGATATCTTTTAGTTGTTGGATGTGCTGCGTAAGTTTCCCTGTCTCTACAAACTGAAACACAAAGAATCCGAAGAATGTTAGCAAGTGCTGAGAAAATCTCATTCGTACAACGCGGGTTCTCTATACTAGTGTTCTGCCCTGATCGAATTGCTTAAAGAACGTTGAAGTTATCCTTCCAGTTTTCTCTTTCAAACAAAGAGATATCTTTTAGCTGTTGGATGTGCTGCGTAAATTTCCCTGTCTCTACAAACTGAAACACAAAGAATCCGAAGAATGTTAGCAAGTGCTGAGAAAATCTCATTCGTACAACGCGGGTTTTCTATACTAGTGTGCTGCCCGGACCGAGATGCTCATACTAGGTTGGAGGTATTCTTCCAGTTTTCTCTTTCAAACACAGAGATATGTTTAAGCTGTTGTTTGTCGTACGTAAGCTTCCCTGTCTTTATAAACTGCAACAGAAAGAATACGAAGAATGTTAGCAAGTGCTGAGAAAATCTCATTCGTACAAGGCGGGTTTTCTATACTAGTGTTCTGCCCGTACCGAGATGCTCATACTAGGTGGACTCATGCTTCCACTTATCTCTTTCAAACAGAGAGGTATCTTTCAGCTGTTGGATGTCCTGCGTTAAGCTTTCCTCTCTTTACAAACTGCAACATCAAGAATCCGAGGAATGTTACCAAGTTCTGAGAAAATCTCAATCGTACAACGCGGGTTCTGTATAGTAGTGTTGTACCTTGACCGAATTCTTAGAGCACGTTGCAGTTATCCTTCCAGTTTTCTCTTTCAAACAAAGAGATATCTTTTAGCATTTGGATGTGCTGCGTTCAGCTTCCTTCTCTTTACAAACTGCACAAGACAGAATACAAGGAAGGTTAGCAAGTGCTGAGAAAATCTCATTCATACAACGCGGGTTTTCTATACTAGTGTTCTGCTTTGATCGAATTGCTTAGAAAACGTTGGAGGTATCCTTCCACTTTTCTCTTTCAAACAGAGAGATATCTTTTAGCTGTTGGTTGTGCTGCGCAAGTTTCCCTGTCTCTACAAACTGAAACACAAAGAATTCGAAGAATGTTAGCAAGTGCTGAGAAAATCTCATTCGTACAACGCGGGTTTTCTATACTAGTGTTCTCCCCAGTCCGAGTTGCTTAGAGTAGGTTGGAGTTATCCTTCCACTTTTCTCTTTCAAACAAAGAGACATCGTTTAGCTGTTGTTTGTCCTGCGTTAAGCTTCCCTGTCTCTACAAACTCCAACAGAAAGAATCCGAGAAATGTTAGCAAGTTCTGAGAAAATCTCAATCGTACAATGCTGGTTCTGTGTAGTAGTGTTTTGCACAGACCATGTTGCTCCTAGTAGATTGGTGTTATCCTGCTACTATTCTCTTTCAAACAAAAAGACATGTGTGAGTTCTTGGATGTCCTGCGTTAAGTTTCCCTGTCTTTACAAACTGCAACAGGAAGAATCCGAAGAATATTAGCAAGTGCTGAGAAAATCTCATTCGTACAACGCGGGTTTTCTATACTAGTGTTCCGCCCTGTTCGAATTGGTTGAGAACGTTGGAGTTATTCTTCCACTTTTCTCTTTCAAACAGAGAGATATCTTTTAGATCTTGGATGTCCTTCGTTAAGCTTCCCTGTCTTTAAAAACCGCAACACAAAGAATCCGAAGAATGTTAGCAAGTGCTGAGAAAATCTCATTCGTACAACGCGGGTTTTCTATACTAGTGTTCTGCCCGTACCGAGATGATCATACTAGGTGGACTTATGCTTCCAGTTATCTCTTTCAAACAGAGAGATATCTTTCAGCTGTTGGATGTCCTGCGTTAAGGTTCTCTCTCTTTACAAACTGCAGAAGACAGAATACAGGGAAGGTTAGCAAGTGGTGAGAAAATCTCATTCGTACAACGAGGGTTCTGTATACTAGTGTTCTGCCCTGATCGAATTGCTTAGAGAACGTTGGAGTTATCCTTCCACTTTTCTCTTTCAAACAGAGAGATATCTTTTAGCTGTTGGTTGTGCTTGGTAAGTTTCCCTGTCTCTACAAACTGAAACCAAAGAATTCGAAGAATGTTAGCAAGTGCTGAGAAAATCTCATTCGTACAACGCGGGTTTTCTACTCTAGTGTTCTGCCCGGACCGAGATGGTCATACTAGGTTGGAGGTATTCTTCCACTTTTCTCTTTCAAACAGAGATATATTTAAGCTGTTGTATGTCCTGCGTTAAGCTTCCCTGTCTTTACAAACTGCAACAGAAAGAATCCGAAGAATGTTAGCAAGTGCTGAGAAAATCTCATTCGTACAACGCGGGTTTTCTATACTAGTGTTCCGCCTGTTCGAATTGGTTGAGAACGTTGGACTTATTCTTCCACTTTTCTCTTTCAGATAGAGAGATATCATTTAGCTGTTGGATGTCCTGCGTTAAGCTTCCCTTTCTTTAAAAACTGCAACAGACAGAATCCGAAGAATGTTAGCAAGTGCTGAGAAAATCTCATTCGTACAACGCGGGTTTTCTACTCTAGTGTTCTGCCCGGACCGAACTGCTTATTCTAGGTTGGATTTATCTCTCCACTTTTCTCTTTCAAACAAAGAGATGTCTTTTAGTTGTTGGTTGTTCTGCCTTAAGTTTGCCTGTAATTACAAACTGCAAAAGACAGAATACAAGGAAGGTTAGCAAGTGGTGAGAAAATCTCAATCGTACAACGCGGGTTCTGTATACTAGTGTTCTTCCCTGACCGAATTGCTTAAAGAACGTTGGAGTTATCCTTCCACTTTTCTCTTTCAAACAAGGAGATATCTTTTAGCTGTTGGATGTGCTGCGTAAGTTTCCCTGTCTCTACAAACTGTAAGAGAAAGAATCCGAAGAATGTTAGCAAGTGCTGAGAAAATCTCATTCGTACAACGCGGGTTTTCTATACTAGTGTTCTGCCCTGATCGAATTGCTTAGAGAACGTTGGAGTTTTCCTTCCACTTTTCTCTTTCAAACAGAGAGATATCTTTTAGCTGTTGGATGTGCTGCGTAAGTTTCCCTGTCTCTACAAACTGAAACACAAAGAATTCGAATAATGTTAGCAAGTGCTGAGAAAATCTCATTCGTACAACGCGGGTTTTCTATACTAGTGTTTGCGCCTGTTCGAATTGCTTGAGAGTTGGAGTTATCTTCCACTTTTCTCTTTCAAACAAGAGATATCTTTAGCTGTTGGATGTCCTGCGTTAAGCTTCCTTCTTTAAAAACTGCAACAGACAGAATCCGAAGAATGTTAGCAAGTGCTGAGAAAATCTCATTCGTACAACGCGGGTTTTACTCTAGTGTTCTGCCCGATCGAATTGCTTATTCTGTTGGAGTTATCTCTCCACTTTTCTCTTTCAAACAAAGAGATGTTTTAGCTGTTGGTTGTCCTGCGTTAAGTTTCCTGTCTTTACAAACTGCAAAGACAGAATACAAGGAAGTTAGCAAGTGCTGAGAAAATCTCATCGTACAACGCGGGTTCTATACTAGTGTTCTGCCCTGATCGAATTCTTAGAGAACGTTGGAGTTATCCTTCCACTTTTCTCTTTCAAACAAGGAGATATCTTTTAGCTGTTGGATGCTGCCTAAGTTTCCCTGTCTCTACAAACTGCAAAACAAAGAATCCGAAGAATGTTAGCAAGTGCTGAGAAAATCTCATTCGTACAACGCGGGTTTTCTACTAGTGTTCTGCCCGTACCGAGATGCTCATACTAGGTTGGAGTTATGCTTCCACTTTCTCTTTCAAACAAGAGATATCTTTAGCTGTTGGATTCCTGCGTTAAGCTTTCTCTCTTTACAAACTGCAACATCAAGAATCCGAAGGAATGTTAGCAAGTTCTGAGAAAATCTCAATCGTACAACGCGGGTTCTGTATACTAGTGTTGTACCCTGATCGAATTGCTTAGAGACGTTGGAGTTATCCTTACTTTTCTCTTTCAAACAGAGAGATATCTTTAGCTGTTGGATGTGCTGCGTTCAGCTTCCTCTCTTTACAAACTGCACAAGACAGAAGAAGAAGTTAGCAAGTGGTGAGAAAATCTCATTCGTACAACGCGGGTTTTCTATACTAGTGTTCTGCCCCAGTCCGAGTTGCTTACTAGGTTGGAGTTATCTTCCACTTTTCTCTTTCAAACAAAGAGACATCGTTTAGCTGTTGTGTCCTGCGTTAAGCTTCCCTGTCTCTACAAACTGCAAACAGAAAGAATCGAGAATGTTAGCAAGTTCTGAGAAAATCTCAATCGTACAAGCGGTTCTGTATACTAGTGTTCTGCCAGACCGTTGCTTAGAGATTGGAGTTATCCTCCACTTTCTCTTTCAAACAAAAGATATCTTTAGCTTGGATGTGCTGCGTTAAGCTTCCCTGTCTTTACAAACTGCAACAGAAGAATCCGAAGAAGTTAGCAAGTGCTGAGAAAATCTCATTCGTACAACGCGGGTTTTCTATACTAGTGTTCTGCCCTGTCGAATTGGTTGAGAACGTTGGAGTTATTCTTCCACTTTTCTCTTTCAAACAGAGAATCTCTTTAGCTGTTGGATTGTCCTGCGTTAAGCTTCCCTCTTTACAAACTGCAACACAAAGAATCCGAAGAATGTTAGCAAGTGCTGAGAAAATCTCATTCGTACAACGCGGGTTTCTTACTCTAGTGTTCTGCCCGGACCGACTGCTTACTAGGTTGGAGTTATCTCTTCCACTTTTCTCTTTCAAACAAGAGATATCTTTAGCTGTTGTGTGTCCTGCGTTAAGCTTCCTGTCTTTTACAAACTGCAAAGACAGAATAAGGAAGGTAGCAAGTGCTGAGAAAATCTCATTCGTACAACGCGGGTTTTATACTAGTGTTCTGCCCTGACCGAATTGCTTACGAACGTTGGAGTTACCTTCCACTTTTCTCTTTCAAACGAGAGATATCTTTTAGCTGTTGGATGTGCTGCGTAAGTTTCCTGTCTCTAAAAATGCAACACAAAGAATCGAAGAATGTTAGCAAGTGCTGAGAAAATCTCATTCGTACAACGCGGGTTTTCTATACTAGTGTTCTGCCCTGAGAATTGCTTAGAGAACGTTGGAGTTCCTTCCTTTTCTCTTCAAACAGAGAGATATCTTTAGCTGTTGGATGTGCTGCGTTAAGCTTACAGTCTTTAAAACTGCAACAGAAAGAATCCGAAAATGTTAGCAAGTGCTGAGAAAATCTCATTCGTACAACGCGGGTTTTTACTAGTGTTCTGCCGACCGAGATGCTCATACTAGGTTGGAGTTATTCTTCACTTTTCTCTTTCAAAACAGAGATATGTTTAGCTGTTGATGTCCTGCGTTAAGCTTTCTGTCTTTACAAACTGCAACAGAAAGAATCCGAAGAATGTTAGCAAGTGCTGAGAAAATCTCATTCGTACAACGCGGGTTTTATATACTAGTGTTCTGCCCTGATCGAATTGCTTAGAGAACGTTGGAGTTATCCTTCCACTTTTCTCTTTCAAACAAAGAGACATCTTTTAGCTGTTGTGTGCTGCGTTAAGCTTCTCTCTCTACAAACTCAACAGAAAGAATCGAAGAATGTTAGCAAGTGCTGAGAAAATCTCATTCGTACAACGCGGGTTTTCTATACAGTGTTCTGCCCGTACCGAGATGCTCATACTAGGTGGACTTATCTTCCACTTTTCTTTCAAACAAGAGAGATATCTTTAGCTGTTGGATGTCCTGCGTTAAGCTTTCCTTTTACAAACTGCAACATCAAGAATCCGAGGAATGTTACAAGTGCTGAGAAAATCTCAATCGTACAACGCGGGTTCTGTATAGTAGTGTTCTGCCCTGACGAATTGCTTAGAGAACGTTGGAGTTATCCTTCCAGTTTTCTCTTTCAAACAAAGAGATATCTTTTAGCTGTTGATGTGCTGCGTTAAGCTTCCCTCTCTTTACAAACTGCACAAGAGAAACAAGGAAGGTTAGCAAGTGCTGAGAAAATCTCATTCGTACAACGCGGGTTTCTTATAGTAGTGTTCTGCCCGATCGAGATTTCTTAGAGTTGGAGTTTTCTTCCACTTTTCTCTTTCAAACAGAGAGATTATCTTTTAGCTGTTGGATGTCCTGCGTTAAGCTTCCCGTCTTTACAAACTAACAGAAAGAATCGAAAAATGTTAGCAAGTGCTGAGAAAATCTCATTCGTACAACGCGGGTTTTCTATACTAGTGTGTGCTGAACCGAGTTGCTCATACTAGGTTGGAGTTATTCTTCCACTTTTCTCTTTCAAACAAGAGATATCTTTTAGCTGTTATGTCTGCGTTAAGCTTTGTGTCTTTACAAACTGCAACAGAAAGAATCCGAAGAATGTTAGCAAGTGCTGAGAAAATCTCATCGTACAACGCGGGTTCTGTATACTAGTGTTCTGCCCTGATCGAATTGCTTAGAGAACGTTGGAGTTATCCTTCACTTTTCTTTCAAACAAGAGATATCTTTTAGCTGTTGGATGTGCTGCGTAAGTCTCCCTGTCTCTTACAAACTGAAACACAAAGAATCGAAGAATGTTAGCAAGTGCTGAGAAAATCTCATTCGTACAACGCGGGTTTCTGTATAGTAGTGTTTGCCCTGATCGAATTTTAGAGGTTGGAGTTATCCTTCCAGTTTTCTCTTTCAAACAAAGAGATATCTTTTAGCATTTGGATGTGCTGCGTTAAGCTTCCTCTCTTTACAAACTGCACAAGACAGAATACAAGAAGGTTAGCAAGTGGTGAGAAAATCTCATACAACGCGGGTTTCTATACTAGTGTTCTGCCCAGTCGAATTGCTTAGAGAAGTTGGAGTTATCCTTCCACTTTTCTCTTTCAAACAAGAGACTTTTAGCTGTTGTTGTCCTGCGTTAAGTTTCCTGTCTTTACAAACTGCAAAAGAAGAATACAAGAATGTTAGCAAGTGCTGAGAAAATCTCATTCGTACAACGCGGGTTCTATACTAGTGTTCTCCCTGACCGAATTGCTTACAGAACGTTGGAGTTATCCTTCCACTTTTCTCTTTCAAACAAGAGATATCTTTTAGCTGTTGGATGTCTGCGTTAAGCTTCCCTCTCTTTACAAAAGGCAACAGAATACCGAAGGAAGTTAGCAAGTGTGAGAAAATCTCATTCGTACAACGCGGGTTTCTATACTAGTGTTGCCCGACCGAGATTCATACTAGGTTGAGTTATTCTTCCACTTTTCTCTTTCAAACAAAGACATGTGTGAGTTTTGGATGTCCTGCGTTAAGTTTCCCTGTCTTTACAAACTGCAACGGAAGAATCCGAAGAATATTAGCAAGTGCTGAGAAAATCTCATTCGTACAACGCGGGTTTTCTATACTAGTGTTCCGCCCTGTTCGAATTGGTTGAGAACGTTGGAGTTATCTTCCACTTTTCTCTTTCAAACAGAGAGATATCTTTTAGTCTGTGGATGTCCTTCGTTAAGCTTCCCTGTCTTTAAAAACCGCAAACAAAGAATCGAAGAATGTTAGCAAGTGCTGAGAAAATCTCATTCGTACAACGCGGGTTTTCTATACTAGTGTTCTGCCCGTACCGAGATGATCATACTAGGTGGACTTATGCTTCCAGTTATCTCTTTCAAACAGAGATATATTTTCAGTGTTGGATGTCCTGCGTTAAGCTTCTCTCTCTTTACAAACTGCAAAGACAGAATACAGAAGGTTAGCAAGTGGTGAGAAAATCTCATTCGTACAACGCGGGTTTTATACTAGTGTTCTGCCCTGATCGAATTGCTTAGAGAACGTTGGAGTTATCCTTCCACTTTTCTCTCTTCAAACAGAGAGATTCTTTTAGCTTTTGGATGTGCTGCGTAAGTTTCCCTGTCTCTACAAACTGAAACAAAGAATTCGAAGAATGTTAGCAAGTGCTGAGAAAATCTCATTCGTACAACGCGGGTTTTCTATACTAGTGTTCTGCCGTACCGAGAGCTCATACTAGGTGACTTTGCTTCAGTTTTCTCTTTCAAACAGAGAGATATCTTTTAGCTGTTGGATGTCCTGCGTTAAGCTTTCCTCTCTTTACAAACTGCAACATCAAGAATCCGAGAATGTTACAAGTTCTGAGAAAATCTCATTCGTACAACGCGGGTTTGTATAGTAGTGTTGTACCTGACGAATTGCTTAGAGAACGTTGGTTATCCTTCCAGTTTTCTCTTTCAAACAAAGAGATTCTTTTAGCTGTTGGATGTGCTGCGTTAGCTTCCCTCTCTTTAAAACTGCAAAGACAGAATACAAGAATGTTAGCAAGTGCTGAGAAAATCTCATTCATACAACGCGGGTTTTCTATACTAGTGTTCTGCCCTGATGAATGCTTAGAGAACGTTGGAGTATCTTCCACTTTTCTCTTTCAAACAGAGATATCTTTTAGCTGTTGGTTGTGCTGCGTAAGTTTCCCTGTCTCTACAAACTGAAACCAAAGAATTCGAAGAATGTTAGCAAGTGCTGAGAAAATCTCATCGTACAACGCGGGTTTTCTATACTAGTGTTCTGCCCGACCGAATGCTTATTCTAGGTTGGAGTTATCCTTCCACTTTTCTCTTTCAAACAAAGATATCTTTTAGCTGTTGGATTGTCCTGCGTTAAGTTTCCTGTCTTTACAAACTGCAAAGCAGAATAAAGAAGGTTAGCAAGTGCTGAGAAAATCTCATTCGTACAACGCGGGTTTTATACTAGTGTTCTGCCCTGACGAATTGCTTAGAGAACGTTGAGTTATCCTTCCAGTTTTCTCTTTCAAACAAAGAGATATCTTTTAGCTGTTGGATGTGCTGCGTTCAGCTTCCCTGTCTCTACAAACTGAAACCAAAGAATTCGAAAATGTTAGCAAGTGCTGAGAAATCTCATCGTACAACGCGGTTCTGTACTAGTGTGTTGTGACAGACGTGTTGCTCTAGAGATTGGAGTTATCCTCCACTTTTTCTCTTTCAAAAAAGACATGTGTGAGTTTTGGATGTCCTGCGTTAAGCTTCCTGTCTTTACAAACTGCAAACAGAAGAATCCGAAGAATTTAGCAAGTGGTGAGAAAATCTCATTCGTACAACGCGGGTTTTCTATACTAGTGTTCTGCCCTGACCGAATTGCTTAGAGACGTTGGAGATCCTTCCACTTTTCTCTTTCAAACAGAGATATGTGTTGCTGTTGGATGTGCTGCGTTCAGCTTCCGTCTTTACAAACTGCAACAGAAAGAATCCGAAAATGTTAGCAAGTGCTGAGAAAATCTCATTCGTACAACGCGGGTTTTCTATACTAGTGTTCTGCCCGTCGAGATGCTTACTAGGTGGAGTTATGCTTCCACTTTTCTTTTCAAACAGAGAGATATCTTTAGCTGTGGATGTCCTGCGTTAAGCTTTCCTCTCTTTACAACTGCAAACAAGAATCCGAAGGAATGTTAGCAAGTTCTGAGAAAATCTCAATCGTACAACGCGGGTTTGTATAGTAGTGTTGTACTGATCAATGCTTAGAGTTGGCAGTTATCTTTCAGTTTTCTCTTTCAAACAAAGATATCTTTTAGCTGTTGGATGTGCCTGCGTTAAGCTTCCTCTCTTTACAAACTGCACAGACAGAATGAAGGAAGTTAGCAAGTGCTGAGAAAATCTCATTATAACGCGGGTTTTCTATACTAGTGTTCTGCCTGATCGAATTGCTTAGAGAACGTTGGAGTTATCCTTCCACTTTTCTCTTTCAAACAAGGAGATATCTTTTAGCTGTTGGTTGTGCTGCGCAAGTTTCCCTGTCTCTACAAACTGAAACAAGAATTCGAAGAATGTTAGCAAGTGCTGAGAAAATCTCATTCGTACAACGCGGGTTTCTATACTAGTGTTCTGCCCGTACCGAGATGCTCATACTAGGTGGACTTATGCTTCCAGTTATTCTCTTTCAAACAGAGAGATATCTTTCAGCTGTTGGATGTCCTGCGTTAAGCTTCTCTCTTTACAAACTGCAAAGACAGAATACAGGGAAGGTTAGCAAGTTGAGAAAATCTCATTCGTACAACGCGGGTTCTGTATACTAGTGTTCTGCCCTGATCGAATTGCTTAGAGAACGGTGGAGTTTCCTTCACTTTTCTCTTCAAACAAGAGATATCTTTTAGTTTTGGATGTGCTGCGTAAGTTTCCCTGTCTCTACAAACTGAAACACAAAGAATCCGAAGAATGTTAGCAAGTGCTGAGAAAATCTCATTCGTACAACGCGGGTTTCTATACTAGTGTTCTGCCCTGATGAATTGCTTAGAGAACGTTGAGTTATCTCTCCACTTTTCTCTTTCAAACAAAGAGATATCTTTTAGCTGTTGGATGTCTGCGTTAAGCTTCCCTGTCTCTACAAACTGCCAAAGAATTCAAAATGGTTAGCAAGTGCTGAGAAAATCTCATCGTACAATACGCGGGTTCTGTATAGTAGTGTTGTGACAGACCGTGTTGCTCTAGTAGATTGGTGTTATCCTGCTACTTTTTTTTCAAACAAAGATATGTTGATTCTTGGATGTCCTGCGTTAAGCTTTCCTGTCTTTACAAACTGCAACAGAAAGAATACGAAGAATGTTAGCAAGTGCCGAGAAAATCTCATCGTACAAGCGGGTTCTGTACACTAGTGTTCTGCCCTGATCGAATTGCTTAGAGAACGTTGGAGTTATCCTTCCACTTTTCTCTTTTCAAACAAGAGATATCTTTTAGCTGTTGGATGTGCTGCCTAAGTTTCCCTGTCTCTACAAACTGAAAAACAAAGAATTCGAAGAATGTTAGCAAGTGCTGAGAAAATCTCATTCGTACAACGCGGGTTTTCTATACTAGTGTTCTGCCCGTCGGATGCTCATACTAGGTGGACTCATCTTCCACTTTTCTTTCAAACAGAGAGATATCTTTTAGCTGTTGGATGTCCTGCGTTAAGCTTTCTCTCTTTACAAACTGCAACATCAAGAATCGAGAATATTAGCAAGTGCTGAGAAAATCTCATCGTACAACGCGGGTTCTGTATACTAGTGTTTACCTGACGAATTGCTTAGAGCAACGTTGGTTATCCTTCCACTTTTCTCTTTCAAACAAGAGATATCTTTTAGCATTTGGATGTGCTGCGTTAGGTTCTTCTCTTTACAAACTGCACAAGAAGAATAGAAGGAAGTTTAGCAAGTGCTGAGAAAATCTCATTCGTACAACGCGGGTTTTCTATACTAGTGTTCTGCTTTGATCGAATTGCTTAGAGTTGGAGGTATCTTTCCATTTTTCTTTCAAACAGAGAGATATCTTTACTGTTGGTGTGCTGCGTAAGTTTCCTGTTCTTACAAACTGTAACACAAAGAATCCGAAGAATGTTAGCAAGTGCTGAGAAAATCTCATTCGTACAACGCGGGTTTTCTATACTAGTGTTCTCCCAGATCCCGAATTGCTTAGAGTAGGTTGGAGTTATCCTTCCACTTTTCTCTTTCAAACAAAGAGATATCGTTTAGCTGTTGTTTGCTGCGTTAAGCTTCCCTGTCTCTACAAACTCCAACAGAAAGAATCCGAGAAATGTTAGCAAGTTGAGAAAATCTCAATCGTACAATGCGGTTCTGTGTATAGTGTTTGCACAGACATGTTGCTTAGAGTAGATTGGTGTTATCCTGCTACTATTCTCTTTCAAACAAAAGACATGTTGAGTTCTTGGTGTCTGCGTTAAGTTTCCCTGTCTTTACAAACTGAACACAAAGAAGAATATGTTAGCAAGTGCTGAGAAAATCTCAATTCGTACAACGCGGGTTTTCTCTACTAGTGTTCCGGGTGTTCCGAATTGGTAGAACGTTGGAGTTATTCTTCCACTTTTCTCTTTCAAACGAGAGTATCTTTAGCTGTTTGGATGTCCTGCGTTAAGCTTCCCTGTCTTTTAAAAAGCGCAACAAAGAATCCGAAGAATGTTAGCAAGTGCTGAGAAAATCTCATTCGTACAACGCGGGTTTTCTACTAGTGTTCTGCCCGGACCGAACTTGCTTATTCTAGGTTGGGAGTTATCTTCCTCTTTTCTCTTTCAAACAAAGAGATATCTTTTAGCTGTTTGGTTGTCCTGCGTTAAGTTTGCCTGTATTACAAACTGAAAAGACAGAATACAAGGAAGGTAAGCAAGTGGTGAGAAAATCTCATCGTACAATCGTATACAACGGCGGGTTCTGTATACTAGTGTTCTTCCCTGACCGAATTGCT
>NW_027555472.1:0-42413 GCF_003287225.1 Phascolarctos cinereus
GAGTTACTGTAATTTTAAGGTAGTATTTTTCTTGAACTCTCAATGCCTTGTTTGAAAGCTTTCTCTTAATTTTAAAAATCTTTCCATTAAGTTGCAAGATGCTTTCTTCTCCCACAAACCCCTCCCCCCAAAAAATATTTGTGGTGAGTCTGCTCTATCAGATGCTAGCAAGCATCTATTTAGTTAAATATGACTGGGAAACAAGGTTTGAAAAGTAATGTATAACAAGAAGAGAACTTTAAGATAGATTTAGTGAAGACCGAGATCTTAAATGCAAAGGTACTTTAAGAACTTTATAATATGGAAAGGAATATGATTGAAATCTTTCACTTGATTTGAAGAGTGTGATCAGGATGGGTTTAACTCAATAATAACTCTTGTGGAAAACTTTCCTAAATAACCATGTTTCTTACTCAGACACAAAAGCAAATCGACAGTAGGAAGATACGTTGTTTTTCATTTTAACCTGTATGTGTGTATGTATGTTTGTACGTATATGTACATATATACATATGTAAGTATATATATAGAGTGTTTCAGAGTGCCCTACGTGTTAAAAAAAATCTAAATCATACCTAAAACAATTTTTGAAACATTAAAACAAAAATCCTAGAAAAAAATAAATTGTGTGGTTATTAGCTGATTGAAAGGAAAGAAGTAGTATTTAGAATGTAACTATAAGCAACTGTTAGACATCAAAATGTAAGTATCCAAATTGAGACGATTTGTGTGCCTGGGAAACCTTGTCTGAAAAGGAAAATGAGCATTTTTAATGTAACAATCATTGTACTTTACATGACAACAAATGTGGAGTCATTAATCTGGGTCAACAATTCATGCAATTTTCAGAAAGGTTGCAAATGAACTCAAAATGTTTTATAGTTTTCAGGCATTACAATTCGGACTAATGATACTATGATTCCAAAGTTATGAGGAAATTCATCAGATATTTGATTATGCTATATTTGTATTATATTCTAATATTTGTATTATATATATTTGTATTATATTCTAATGTAGCAACTCAAATCTAATGTAAAATCTCATGAGACCTAGGTCTTTCTGTGTGGTTTTGGGCAAGTCACTTAGCCATTCTTTGCCTCAGTTTCTCCTCTGTTATAGGAATTAAAACATAAGTGTGAAATAGGAACAATTGACATTGGTTTAATCCTTTGTTTGAACAAAATTGGAGTCAAAATGCCTACATTCTAGACCTTCCCCTTTTATTTTACCTCAGACAAGTAATTTAACTTCTTTAAATCTAATAATAATAGCTCTCTTTCTTCAACCATAAAATGGGGATGATTATATTGCCCTAGTAAAATCAGGATTGTTATAAATTTCAAATCAGTAAAATATAAGAAATTCTGTGTAAACCATAATAACTATATAATTATGTTATTATTATTGTTTAAGCTTATTAAAAAAAAGGCATCCATTTGTTATCTGTTATTTCACTAATTACCTGGAGTCAGTGAAACAAAACAAAACAAAACAAAAACCATATTTTCAATTTTATTTTTACTTCCAAGACAGATAGAACTACTATGATAGACTTCCCTCCCCCCTTTAAATTGCTCACAAAATGGAATTTTATTTTCAGAGCATGATAGCAAAAATTTTTAGATGTGTATCTCATACACTCAGCAGTTTAATCCAATAGTATCCAACAGCATCATAAGTTCTGGAACAACTGCTGTATTCTTTATTTCTTCTTGTGACTTTTTTTTAGCCTTTTGGAATACGTATCTCACCCAGTTAAACCCTTCATACGTTGCTGAAAATTTGTTATTTTTGTCAATTTTTTTTCTTTTCAGAGTGAAACATAGGTTTGCTTCTTTTTTACATTACTTATTCATAATTGTTCCTTAAACATTTGAATTTTTATGAAAGCATTGTCCTAAGTCTTGACATATTCAGCCTTATCACAAATTAAATTCAGTTAAGTGCAAAGATAAGAGCAAACTTGGGAGATGAATGATGAACTTTTCTCTACTTTGACAATTATAGGATGACTGTCTCATTAATTAAAAAAAAAAACTTTTGAAAAGGACATTTCAAGGAAAAAAACCCCTGCAACCCTGGCAAATATGACTTATGATGATGTTGCTGAGAATGTAATGAGACCAACCTCCTTTTCAATCAGAATAAGTGAGCAATCATTTAACTTTGTCCTGATAATTTTCTTTTACAAAATCTAAAGTCTTTGGAAAACAAGAATTTTCTATTTCAAATTCAAAGAACAAATTTTTTGTGGATAATGTTAAGTTAAAGACATGGAAAAATTAGCATCAATTTTGTCTGACTTTTTTCTCTGAGCCAGCAGATGGAGATATAGGAGAAAATATTGTGTTCATATAACTGTCACACACAGACACAAATGATGTTGGTAGTGCACACACAGAAGTCAAATTATGAAATGTGATCAATAAAAAAAAGCTGGACGTAAGTTAACCTATTTTAAATGTTCATTTAAAAATGTTTATTAGAAAAAGAACATTAAAATTGGAAAAAAAGAACTAGACACAGATGCCTAAGATTTAAATTTTCTGAACAATTCATTTCTAATTTTCCTTCAGAATCAGATTCCTAAGCTATTTGGTACAGTCCTAATATCTTGGCACTAAGGGGTTTTCAGTTTAGAAAGTTCTCATTCTTTAATATGTCCAGCAGATGGGGATATTTTATGAAATGGTGCTAGTTAGAACTGCATCCTTGGTCACTGGTCTGTGAGGTGACATAAAGATCATGAGAATATAGATGTCATGTGAAAAGATTTTAGATAGCCAGGCTGGAACAAGAATGTACATAGAACATCCATACAAATTAAGAAGCAGAGCATTTATATGGTGAAAAGAACTAAAAAGTGGATGACTCCCAATAGGTACCTAAAAAAAAATACGTTGATGAATTTTCATTTTGGCTTTTAAAATATTGTTATTGAATAGGACTATACTTCATTTTTAACTCTTTACTACATCTCTAATGCATTTATCACATAACGTTGCATATTATAGTTGTATGTGCTTACATCTTATTTCAAACTATGGTGTTACTTATATGAGTACAGGGACAATCTCCTTTCTAAACTTAATTTAACCTCCTCCAGCTCTCAGCATAGTATACGGTACACCATGGGTTCTGAATAAATATTTGGTGAATGTATGAATTCTATCCAATTTTAAAAAAAACATTTATTAATCACCTAGTATGTGCCAGATATTTGGGATTCCACTAAAGTGAAATTTACATTTTGCCGGGGGAAACAAAATGTATACCAATACACAAGTAAACAATCGTATTACTAAATTTTGTAAATGCCCCAAAGCACTGAATTTGCTTTAAAAATTTAATCATGAAGTAACCATTTGTAACTGGACTATTTGTAAAGAAACTTTTAAGCTTTTTATATTCTAAGATATATATGTGCATACATCATGTATATATGTTACATACATATATATGTATTTGTGACACTTTTCTACATGATTCTGGTGCCATTGGCAAGAACCTCTAGACCTGTAAGAGATTATAGCTGATATCTAGTTTGACCCTCTTATAACGTACATGAGTAAACTAAGGCCTAGTGAGGTCAGATGACTTTTCCAAGGTCATACGGGTAACAGCACAGTGTGGCTTTAAAATACAGGTCCGCAAAAACTATATCCTATAGTCTTAAACATTACTATGGAAATTTTGTAAGAATAGACCCTTGGGTCTTCTACAACTTTTTTTATTCGTGTATTTCTTAACACACACCCGCCCGCAGAAGTTACAATTCCAAAAAATGTTCAAACTTCTGTTCTATTATTTCATTGTATATGCATCAGAGATTATGGGAAGGATTTAAGAGATCAAGAACAGTGAGAAGTTATTCCTATAGTATCCTCTGCACAGAGGTGATATATGTGAGATCTTAGAAGTTTGATCTTGCTGGCTCAGGAGGGGATGAGCATTTCCATTTTAAATCAAGTCTTAGAGCTCTGCAGGGATCATTGCACCATGGCTCTATGACAAGAGGGTGCTGATTCATTCTTAAGCCTCAGATCTTCACGTTATTACTTCAGCCAATGTTTTGCAAGTTTATGGAATACCAAGCCTTGAAAAAAAAGAGGATGAAAAATCATGACATATATTTTCCAACTCGAATTAATTTTTAAAAAGAAAGTTCCTTAATTTTGATAGGGAAAATAAAAGGTTTGATTTAGATACAAATTCTAGCCAATGAAAATACAGTTGAATGAAAAATAGGTAGTTTTATGTATATGACAGCAAGCACAATGAACATTGGAAAAAACATCAACATCTCATGTTGCTTCCTTGAATTCCTGGAATTGTTTATTAACAAGAGTTTGGTAAATTCTATCTCATCTTTCTTTTTCAACATGATTATTTTAAAGTTTTTTTTTTTGTTGTTGTTAGTGATATTTCCCTTTAATGAAAGAAATTTTGACCAGCACTACTGAGATGGCATGTATTTTGATAGTATTACTTATTATTTACCAAACTTTTATTTTTTATGGGTGAATCCACATAATCCACACAGTTCAGTTTTCCCTTGTTGATTATAATTCCTGAATTAGAAACTAAAAATTATAAAATGTCCCACATTTTCATATTCATTAGAGCATTTATAGAAACCTCCTCAGACAATTTTCAAATCTGGAATGTGTACATATAAACTCTAGTTAGGATATCTTTAAAGATGAGCAATCTTCAAAACATAGGTCATTGACTACTATTTATTTAGCTCCTTAACTTTATCTATACCTTCTTCCCCATTTGTTTTTAATCTCACTGATATGGGTCTTTATTTTAATAATATAAATCACAACCCACTCCAGTCTGCTTCTCTTGACTGAGTACTGTTCGTGTGCTTCCATAAATTCAGTACTGGAGGGTCCATCCAACATGCTGAGGGTAGAGGCTTCCTCATATTCTTCTGAAATTTTGTGAAAAACAATGGAGCAAATACCTTGTCCCTCTGAATCAAGACCAGTCCATCCATTTTTTTCTGGTCAGACATTTCTCTGATAACATTATTTAAATTTCAAAAAATGAGTCAATTCAATTAAAATACATATTGTTTTCTTCCTAAAATATGATTCTAGAAAAAAATGCTCTTTGGCAGAATTCTTTATTTTGTATTCACATCCATGTGTGAGGTAGGGTAGGTAGAATGATTATAAGTAACATTAAACAAAGGCTGAATGCCTGGTGGCTAAGAATATTTAAAATGCACTATCAACATTTTAATGCTATTTCTTTGGTGACATTTTTATAAGATGCTGGTACCATTGACAAGTAGGATCAGAGCCTCTAGAACTGAAAGGAACCTTGGAGAATATCTAGTCTATCCCTCTCATTATATGCATGAGGAAATGGAGGTTAAGAGACTTGAGATGACTTTTCTTTGGTCATCCATTGAGGTAGCAATGAGCACAGCTTACCTACAAATGTAGGCATATAGAAACCACATCAGATGGCCTTTATATATTGTAATGGTTTAAGGTCATTTATTTTCCTCTTAAGGAAATTTTGTAAAGTTAGACCTCTGGGTCTTTTATGAGTCAATTTTTAAATGTCTATTTCTTAAGTAACTTTTTCTATAACAGTTGTAACTTTATAAAATATATTCAGAATTCTGCTCTATTCTTCCATTGTTCTTTTTAAAGTCTATTATTTAACTCTCAAAATTATACTATTTCAATATTTAACATGTAGGAAAAAAACAAGACAAATGACAAACTGGTAAAAATTCATATCTGGATATGTGTGTTTGTCAAGAACCAGGAATTAAGATAACTTCACATAAATGGCCATTCCTCTTTTCTATTAATGTTTCCACTATGATTTTGTAGGGGCAAGTTCTCTTCCCCATTTTTGGCGTATTGTTGACAAAATGTACTTTCCTAGAATTTTACTCTCCCTACTTTTATTTCACTTATTTCTTTTAATTATACATATATTGCCCTTAAATAATCCACATAAAATTATATTGAAAAAGAAAAAGATACTAAGTAGTTATTGAACATAACAGATACTTCTCCAGGAAACACCAAATATGGTACTTGTGACTGCTTATGTCTTTTCATTTGATATATATGTGGGCATTGTGTATAGTGGAGGTTGGAAGATGTAAAACAATAAATAGGACAGAGAAGAGAACAAGAATAGAAATTTTGGGGAAAATTTCTTATGGCAATTTTATTATATTTTTAGATACCCTGGGATTTTCTACAAAATTGTGTATAATCTTGACTATAAGCAACTATAATCTTTCTAATTGTTCTACATAAAGACAAGCTGTAAACTGATACTTTTTTCATCCTTAGATTTTTAAATGGGAGCATGTACATTCTTTCCGTATCTGAATTAAACGTGAAAGTAATTGACACAAGAAACACTTTTATTTAGTACCTCTAAAACAGTTGAGACAAGACACAACTCAATATTCAACACGAGTCCACAGAGTACGAAAGGAAACTTTGAATTCTAGTGCTATGGCTTAATCGTGATTGTTCTATATTCCTTTTGATGTGGCTTCAATGGGCTAGAAGTATGAAAAGGTTTGTCTTGCACACTGCTTTAATCTGATGCCTCTCTCTGAAAAACTTACCCAACAGAAATATGCTTTCATATGACCAAAAATCTCTTAATTGTTGCTTTTAAAACTTATCCAAGCATTTAAAAAATATTCCTATTCCTGCAGTAGCACCTGTAAAACTTCAAATAGACTCTAACTTCTTCATAAATGTACTTGAAATTTGCCTTAGTTAAGTAAATATAGGAAATATTTTTTAAATGCTTGGATAAGTTTTAAAAGCAACAATTAAGAGATTTTTTGGTCATATGAAAGCATATTTCTGTTGGGTAAGTTTTTCAGAGAGAGGCATCAGATTAAAGCAGTGTGCAAGACAAACCTTTTCATACTTCTAGCCCATTGAAGCCACATCAAAAGGAATATAGAACAATCACGATTAAGCCATAGCACTAGAATTCAAAGTTTCCTTTCGTACTCTGTGGACTCGTGTTGAATATTGAGTTGTGTCTTGTCTCAACTGTTTTAGAGGTACTAAATAAAAGTGTTTCTTGTGTCAATTACTTTCACGTTTAATTCAGATACGGAAAGAATGTACATGCTCCCATTTAAAAATCTAAGGATGAAAAAAAAGTATCAGTTTACAGCTTGTCTTTATGTAGAACAATTAGAAAGATTATAGTTGCTTATAGTCAAGATTATACACAATTTTGTAGAAAATCCCAGGGTATCTAAAAATATAATAAAATTGCCATAAGAAATTTTCCCCAAAATTTCTATTCTTGTTCTCTTCTCTGTCCTATTTATTGTTTTACATCTTCCAACCTCCACTATACACAATGCCCACATATATATCAAATGAAAAGACATAAGCAGTCACAAGTACCATATTTGGTGTTTCCTGGAGAAGTATCTGTTATGTTCAATAACTACTTAGTATCTTTTTCTTTTTCAATATAATTTTATGTGGATTATTTAAAGGCAATATATGTATAATTAAAAGAAATAAGTGAAATAAAAGTAGGGAGAGTAAAATTCTAGGAAAGTACATTTTGTCAACAATACGCCAAAAATGGGGAAGAGAACTTGCCCCTACAAAATCATAGTGGAAACATTAATAGAAAAGAGGAATGGCCATTTATGTGAAGTTATCTTAATTCCTGGTTCTTGACAAACACACATATCCAGATATGAATTTTTACCAGTTTGTCATTTGTCTTGTTTTTTTTCCTACATGTTAAATATTGAAATAGTATAATTTTGAGAGTTAAATAATAGACTTTAAAAAGAACAATGGAAGAATAGAGCAGAATTCTGAATATATTTTATAAAGTTACAACTGTTATAGAAAAAGTTACTTAAGAAATAGACATTTAAAAATTGACTCATAAAAGACCCAGAGGTCTAACTTTACAAAATTTCCTTAAGAGGAAAATAAATGACCTTAAACCATTACAATATATAAAGGCCATCTGATGTGGTTTCTATATGCCTACATTTGTAGGTAAGCTGTGCTCATTGCTACCTCAATGGATGACCAAAGAAAAGTCATCTCAAGTCTCTTAACCTCCATTTCCTCATGCATATAATGAGAGGGATAGACTAGATATTCTCCAAGGTTCCTTTCAGTTCTAGAGGCTCTGATCCTACTTGTCAATGGTACCAGCATCTTATAAAAATGTCACCAAAGAAATAGCATTAAAATGTTGATAGTGCATTTTAAATATTCTTAGCCACCAGGCATTCAGCCTTTGTTTAATGTTACTTATAATCATTCTACCTACCCTACCTCACACATGGATGTGAATACAAAATAAAGAATTCTGCCAAAGAGCATTTTTTTTCTAGAATCATATTTTAGGAAGAAAACAATATGTATTTTAATTGAATTGACTCATTTTTTGAAATTTAAATAATGTTATCAGAGAAATGTCTGACCAGAAAAAAATGGATGGACTGGTCTTGATTCAGAGGGACAAGGTATTTGCTCCATTGTTTTTCACAAAATTTCAGAAGAATATGAGGAAGCCTCTACCCTCAGCATGTTGGATGGACCCTCCAGTACTGAATTTATGGAAGCACACGACAACTCAGTCAAGAGAAGCAGACTGGAGTGGGTTGTGATTTATATTATTAAAATAAAGACCCATATCAGTGAGATTAAAAACAAATGGGGAACAAGGTATAGATAAAGTTAAGGAGCTAAATAAATAGTAGTCAATGACCTGTGTTTTGAAGATTGCTCATCTTTAAAGATATCCTAACTAGAGTTTATATGTACACATTCCAGATTTGAAAATTGTCTGAGGAGGTTTCTATAAATGCTCTAATGAATATGAAAATGTGGGACATTTTATAATTTTTAGTTTCTAATTCAGGAATTATAATCAACAAGGGAAAACTGAACTGTGTGGATTATGTGGATTCCCATAAAAAATAAAAGTTTGGTAAATAATAAGTAATACTATCAAAATACATGCCATCTCAGTAGTGCTGGTCAAAATTTCTTTCATTAAAGGGAAATATCACTAACAACAACAAAAAAAAAAAACTTTAAAATAATCATGTTGAAAAAGAAAGATGAGATAGAATTTACCAAACTCTTGTTAATAAACAATTCCAGGAATTCAAGGAAGCAACATGAGATGTTGATGTTTTTTCCAATGTTCATTGTGCTTGCTGTCATATACATAAAACTACCTATTTTTCATTCAACTGTATTTTCATTGGCTAGAATTTGTATCTAAATCAAACCTTTTATTTTCCCTATCAAAATTAAGGAACTTTCTTTTTAAAAATTAATTCGAGTTGGAAAATATATGTCATGATTTTTCATCCTCTTTTTTTTCAAGGCTCTTGGTATTCCATAAACTTGCAAAACATTGGCTGAAGTAATAACGTGAAGATCTGAGGCTTAAGAATGAATCAGCACCCTCTTGTCATAGAGCCATGGTGCAATGATCCCTGCAGAGCTCTAAGACTTGATTTAAAATGGAAATGCTCATCCCCTCCTGAGCCAGCAAGATCAAACTTCTAAGATCTCACATATATCACCTCTGTGCAGAGGATACTATAGGAATAACTTCTCACTGTTCTTGATCTCTTAAATCCTTCCCATAATCTCTGATGCATATACAATGAAATAATAGAACAGAAGTTTGAACATTTTTTTGGAATTGTAACTTCTGCGGGCGGGTGTGTGTTAAGAAATACACGAATAAAAAAAAGTTGTAGAAGACCCAAGGGTCTATTCTTACAAAATTTCCATAGTAATGTTTAAGACTATAGGATATAGTTTTTGCGGACCTGTATTTTAAAGCCACACTGTGCTGTTACCCGTATGACCTTGGAAAAGTCATCTGACCTCACTAGGCCTTAGTTTACTCATGTACGTTATAAGAGGGTCAAACTAGATATCAGCTATAATCTCTTACAGGTCTAGAGGTTCTTGCCAATGGCACCAGAATCATGTAGAAAAGTGTCACAAATACATATATATGTATGTAACATATATACATGATGTATGCACATATATATCTTAGAATATAAAAAGCTTAAAAGTTTCTTTACAATAGTCCAGTTACAAATGGTTACTTCATGATTAAATTTTTAAAGCAAATTCAGTGCTTTGGGGCATTTACAAAATTTAGTAATACGATTGTTTACTTGTGTATTGGTATACATTTTGTTTCCCCCCGGCAAAATGTAAATTTCACTTTAGTGGAATCCCAAATATCTGGCACATACTAGGTGATTAATAAATGTTCTTTTTTTAAAAATTGGATAGAATTCATACATTCACCAAATATTTATTCAGAACCCATGGTGTACCGTATACTATGCTGAGAGCTGGAGGAGGTTAAATTAAGTTTAGAAAGGAGATTGTCCCTGTACTCATATAAGTAACACCATAGTTTGAAATAAGATGTAAGCACATACAACTATAATATGCAACGTTATGTGATAAATGCATTAGAGATGTAGTAAAGAGTTAAAAAATGAAGTATAGTCCTATTCAATAACAATATTTTAAAAGCCAAAATGAAAATTCATCAACGTATTTTTTTTTAGGTACCCTATTGGAGTCATCCACTTTTTAGTTCTTTTCACCATATAAATGCTCTGCTTCTTAATTTGTATGGATGTTCTATGTACATTCTTGTTCCAGCCTGGCTATCTAAAATCTTTTCACATGACATCTATATTCTCAGTGATCTTTATGTCACCTCACAGACCAGTGACCAAGGATGCAGTTCTAACTAGCACCATTTCATAAAATATCCCCATCTGCTGGACATATTAAAGAATGAGAACTTTCTAAACTGAAAACCCCCTTAGTGCCAAGATATTAGGACTGTACCAAATAGCTTAGGAATCTGATTCTGAAGGAAAATTAGAAATGAATTGTTCAGAAAATTTAAATCTTAGGCATCTGTGTCTAGTTCTTTTTTTCCAATTTTAATGTTCTTTTTCTAATAAACATTTTTAAATGAACATTTAAAATAGGTTAACTTACGTCCAGCTTTTTTTTATTGATCACATTTCATAATTTGACTTCTGTGTGTGCACTACCAACATCATTTGTGTCTGTGTGTGACAGTTATATGAACACAATATTTTCTCCTATATCTCCATCTGCTGGCTCAGAGAAAAAAAGTCAGACAAAATTGATGCTAATTTTTCCATGTCTTTAACTTAACATTATCCACAAAAAATTTGTTCTTTGAATTTGAAATAGAAAATTCTTGTTTTCCAAAGACTTTAGATTTTGTAAAAGAAAATTATCAGGACAAAGTTAAATGATTGCTCACTTATTCTGATTGAAAAGGAGGTTGGTCTCATTACATTCTCAGCAACATCATCATAAGTCATATTTGCCAGGGTTGCAGGGGTTTTTTTCCTTGAAATGTCCTTTTCAAAAGTTTTTTTTTTAATTAATGAGACAGTCATCCTATAATTGTCAAAGTAGAGAAAAGTTCATCATTCATCTCCCAAGTTTGCTCTTATCTTTGCACTTAACTGAATTTAATTTGTGATAAGGCTGAATATGTCAAGACTTAGGACAATGCTTTCATAAAAATTCAAATGTTTAAGGAACAATTATGAATAAGTAATGTAAAAAAAGAAGCAAACCTATGTTTCACTCTGAAAAGAAAAAAAATTGACAAAAATAACAAATTTTCAGCAACGTATGAAGGGTTTAACTGGGTGAGATACGTATTCCAAAAGGCTAAAAAAAAGTCACAAGAAGAAATAAAGAATACAGCAGTTGTTCCAGAACTTATGATGCTGTTGGATACTATTGGATTAAACTGCTGAGTGTATGAGATACACATCTAAAAATTTTTGCTATCATGCTCTGAAAATAAAATTCCATTTTGTGAGCAATTTAAAGGGGGGAGAGGGAAGTCTATCATAGTAGTTCTATCTGTCTTGGAAGTAAAAATAAAATTGAAAATATGGTTTTTGTTTTGTTTTGTTTTGTTTCACTGACTCCAGGTAATTAGTGAAATAACAGATAACAAATGGATGCCTTTTTTTTAATAAGCTTAAACAATATAATAACATAATTATATAGTTATTATGGTTTACACAGAATTTCTTATATTTTACTGATTTGAAATTTATAACAATCCTGATTTTACTAGGGCAATATAATCATCCCCATTTTATGGTTGAAGAAAGAGAGCTATTATTATTAGATTTAAAGAAGTTAAATTACTTGTCTGAGGTAAAATAAAAGGGGAAGGTCTAGAATGTAGGCATTTTGACTCCAATTTTGTTCAAACAAAGGATTAAACCAATGTCAATTGTTCCTATTTCACACTTATGTTTTAATTCCTATAACAGAGGAGAAACTGAGGCAAAGAATGGCTAAGTGACTTGCCCAAAACCACACAGAAAGACCTAGGTCTCATGAGATTTTACATTAGATTTGAGTTGCTACATTAGAATATAATACAAATTATATAATACAAATATTAGAATATAATACAAATATAGCATATCAAATATCTGATGAATTTCCTCATAACTTTGGAATCATAGTATCATTAGTCCGAATTGTAATGCCTGAAAACTATAAAACATTTTGAGTTCATTTGCAACCTTTCTGAAAATTGCATGAATTGTTGACCCAGATTAATGACTCCACATTTGTTGTCATGTAAAGTACAATGATTGTTACATTAAAAATGCTCATTTTCCTTTTCAGACAAGGTTTCCCAGGCACACAAATCGTCTCAATTTGGATACTTACATTTTGATGTCTAACAGTTGCTTATAGTTACATTCTAAATACTACTTCTTTCCTTTCAATCAGCTAATAACCACACAATTTATTTTTTTCTAGGATTTTGTTTTAATGTTTCAAAAATTGTTTTAGGTATGATTTAGATTTTTTTTAACACGTAGGGCACTCTGAAACACTCTATATATATACTTACATATGTATATATGTACATATACGTAAAACATACATACACACATACAGGTTAAAATGAAAAACAACGTATCTTCCTACTGTCGATTTGCTTTTGTGTCTGAGTAAGAAACATGGTTATTTAGGAAAGTTTTCCACAAGAGTTATTATTGAGTTAAACCCATCCTGATCACACTCTTCAAATCAAGTGAAAGATTTCAATCATATTCCTTTCCATATTATAAAGTTCTTAAAGTACCTTTGCATTTAAGATCTCGGTCTTCACTAAATCTATCTTAAAGTTCTCTTCTTGTTATACATTACTTTTCAAACCTTGTTTCCCAGTCATATTTAACTAAATAGATGCTTGCTAGCATCTGATAGAGCAGACTCACCACAAATATTTTTTGGGGGGAGGGGTTTGTGGGAGAAGAAAGCATCTTGCAACTTAATGGAAAGATTTTTAAAATTAAGAGAAAACTTTCAAACAAGGCATTGAGAGTTCAAGAAAAATACTACCTTAAAATTACAGTAACTCCATCTTCATAGTTGTACTGCCTTCTCACCCCCCACCACCCACTCCAGACACTGGCAAGTATTCTTATACTATGACCTAAACTACAAAATCACTTTTAAGGACATATGTCTTCCTTTAATTATTGTCTCCTGAAGACCTCCTTCCTCATTTTTTCCCCCACAAACACTGATATTTCAGGCATCTGTTGTGATCATAGTCCTGTCTCTGTTTTATCAATCAAATAACAACGTTCCTTGCGCCCCTCCCCCATGGCTTTGAAATGAACTGATGACTCTCAGGTCTATTAAATCAACCTAAATTATTGATTGTAAACTCAAGATTGATGGAAATGGAATTTCAATCACTTCTTCCCAAAGATGTTGGTGAAATGTGGATACACTTCAACTCTGTCCTCCCACCAGTGAAAATTTCACCTAGCTCTTAGATACTAGACACCGGTGTGTGTGTGTGTGTGTGTGTGTGTGTGTGTGCGTGTGTGTGTGTGTGTGTGTGTGTGTGTGTGTGTGTTGTAGTGGGGGAAGAGTTAGGGGATGGTCATTGGCAAATCACTTGCATCATTTAATATGATATAATGGAGTGAAGATCAAAGCTTAGGGGAAAACGGACCAATCCACCCAGCAGGAAATTATGGAAGCCAACGGGAGAGCCAGTCCCTTGGTAGCGGTATCCCGGGCCAAGCTTCGGGTTGCGGTCTTGGTAAGATGCGGGGAGGGAAAGACGGGAGTGGAGATTTGCAGCTAGAGAGGCAGACTGTTTCAATGCAGTTTAACATCAGTTGCTTTGTCTTTCCGTTATTTTAATGGCAGCCAACCATGGACTCCCCCGCGGGTCGAAGATTGTTGGAGATGGGAGGGGAAATGAAGGTGGCAGGGCTAATATAGATTGTAGAAAGAATAAAATGGCTGATAGGCAGCGGTTCCTTCTCAACCTCAACCGGATCCAATTGTTTTCAGACCTCTTTCCATTTCGTTTCCTTTGCTGAAGGCCCTGAGATGCAACCCAAAGCTAGCTAAGAACAGAGCAGGCAGAGTCAGCTAGCAAAGAGCTGCCGAGAGGACAAAAGAATCTCTTTCAGAAGAGCCTGGAAGCACAACTGCCTTAAAATGACCAGACACCTCTAAAGAAGAGATCTGTTTCCAACCGTAATAGCACGCAAAGTCTGAGGTAGGAACCAAGTCTAGCTTCCCTAACCGAGGAGAAACACTGCTTGGTAGACAGCTCACCCGGGGCCCCTAAAAAAGGTGTTATGTAACGCACCCAGAGCCCAGCGCAACCGGAACCATTTTTTAAATGTGTCATTGAAAAGAAAATAGTGAATGTTCCTTTGAGCCATAGCTTGCTGTGCAGGAGTGGAGCCGGGAACCAGAGCCAGAGAGGAAACGGCTACTAGACTGGCTATGAGCAATTCCTGGATCTGTCCAGCATCCCATGAGTCTGCTTACCCTCAGAGAATAGTTTGTTCACGTGAGGCAAAGACACTTGCAGGACAGAGTGGAATAAAGGAGAAAGGGTGAAGGTAAGAGACCCCAGCATAAAGGCCTGAGGTTGAAAGTGGGAACCTAGAGGCCCTAGGAAAAAGCAGGCAGGCCCAAGCCACCTCAACCTTGCCCACGCCCCCAAACCCCTAGTGCGCACGCACGCTCTCCAAGTCCCTTTACTCTTTTCAGCCAGCTGGGGCCCCTACTCTTCTCATCCCACCACACAGGCGCACCCACCACCACCACCCACTTCCTCGCACCCAGCTAGCTTCTTTCTTGTTCATTTGAATAACATGAATATGCATTACTCACAAGCATTGGTGACTGCAAAGCTGTTGGCTACCTCCAGATTGTCGATGTGGGGCGTCAGCCTAAACTCTGAAGTGGAAAACTGAACCATCCCTACCCGAAATGCACTGTATTCCTGATCGGCGCCCCTTGGAAATAACCCCCCTGCAAAGAACAAACACAGGAAACAAGAAAGCATTGTCAGTGCCAGGAAGAAAGAAGAGCAGACCCCTCCGAGAGCTGTTCATCCCCTAAAGGGGAGAATAAAGACATCATTCCTCTGTGGGAGTGGGGACTCAGACAACCCAACTATGGAAAAAGGGGTCATGCAATTTATCAGAATCAGAGGCCATAAGATAGACGTTCTCTTTTTCCTTTCACCAGAAACGTTCCCATACAGATCCCGAAAAAAAACGAGCACACGTAAGAACATTGTGCAATTGGAGGGTGAGCATCTTCCTCTGTTGTATCAGGGCATAGCCTTTCCCCATAGCCACATTCTAGTTACTATATGCATATTCTGGACATTAAAATCTGGAATGTGGTCAAGGTATGACATAACTCTACATGACACGAATTGTAGATCCAGAACCAAGATTAGCATTGAATAAAGGACAATTCAAAAGCATATCTTAAGGTTTACCTACCTATCTGTATGCTGTTAGAAGAAACACCAAAAATCAGTCCCCAAAAAACAGGAGAAAGGAAGACAGAAATATGCATAATCTTTTGCATTTCCAAGAAAAGTAGAGCATCCACAAAATCTTCTTTTGTTGTTCTTTTCCTCCTCTTTCTTTGCTCTTTTCCGTCAGTAAATTAGATCCTCTGCATTTTGAGAGACCAATTTAGCACCAAGCCCCTAAAAACTCGAAGTGGAGGCAGGGGAGCCCCTTGTCACAGCTACTGCTGGTAGCTGTTGCTAGTCTAGTCGTTGTCCAGCTCCAGAAGTCAGAAGAAATGGTTGAATGCAGTTTTCAGTGGTGCTGCTGCTGTGGTCCGGGTGTCTCAGTTACATTCAGCACACTCACATGCGCTCACACACACTCACCCTTTCTCTCTCGCTCTCGTTCTCTTCTCCCTCTTTCCACACACACGCACACATACAGACAAGTCACAGAGCGGCAGGCAGTCAGTCCCAGGCGCGCGTGCGCGACTCTTCCAAAGCCACCAGAGCGCGCCTCTCCCCACACCCCTCCTTTTGCTACCCCACGCAGCTCCTAGAGCAGGGCTTCACCGCACTTGTCAAAGAGCTCTGCCTCCACAGAGGCGACAGCCCTCTCACTAGCAGAGCAGCTGCCACTGAAGGCACACTAAGTCCCTAAGAAGGTTCAGAACGAGGACAGCGCACAAGCGTAGCAATTAAGCGTCTACAGGATCTGCAATAAAGCTTTAAAAAAGAGAGAAAGAAGAAGGAGGGGGCGGGGGACGCTATCCCAAAAGCTTCGAGTACCAATTCGAAAGCAAGGTTCCAGCGGTTTGAAACCGCGCCTTGTAGTTTGCAGTATTTAGTCCATCCTCCTTCTACCTCTGCTGTGTTAAATCCTTTGTGTATATTCCAGTCTATGTCCAAACAAACGGATAGAGTTTAAAGTACAACACAACCAATTTGGAGGGAAAAAAAATGCTTTGTCGGTTGTTGTTCTTAGCTGTCCCCTTCTTCAGACGTTCAGACTCAGAATCAGCAACCAAATCCACAATTTAAAATCCCCCCGGTTGTAAATTCTAATATACTCTCTATGTAGGCAAGAGTCCCAGACAAACAGAAAGTCCTTTCTTCACAAGGCTGATCCGCACTTGAAGAAAAAGCCAGACGGACTAATTCTCTCGAAACACTTTATATGCAGGATAACTGCAGGTCTTTTCTTTTCTTTTTTTTTTTAAAGCATATCCCTTATAGGATGAGATGCGGACTTCCGAACCACATCGTATATTGGCTTCTGTCTTGCAGCTCTCACTGCAGATTCTCCTGGTGACCTGTAAGTGTGTACCAGAGAGAAGCCAATCTTCCTTCCTAGAAGTATGTTACTCCCCTGAATGAAAGGAGGAGGGCTGAGGAAACAGTGCTTTGGAGGAAGAGCATGTAAGAAAGTGAAGAGAACTTGAGCTAGAAAGCCAGGAGATAAGCCGAACTTCTCCATGACTATCATTTCGTAGATAGTGAAAAACTCGTGACTGTGAGCTGATATGGTGTAATCCCTGTGGTCTTGGCTCGGTAGTTTGGAGAATAGCTGTCAGGGAAAAGTAAAAAGTCGAAGTTGCAATTCTACAACTAAAATAATAATATTTCAGGTGAAAAACAAAAGCCTTTTTTTTTTTAAACTGGGTGGAGGTAAGGATCTTTGGGCTTTCATCAAGAAATCCCTACACTTGCTTCCTGGCAGTTAAACCAGGAATTTTTTTAGCCTAAACCTCCTTCAAAAGTCAGCCAACCCTAGAGGCTTGGTAGTCCTTTTCTTAATCACATTTACTAGACAAAACATGGGCCTTTATAACAGGAAGAAAGGCAAAACCCTAAAAATGCTGCTAACTTATTTTACTAGGCCTCCTTTTTGTGTTTTTGCCATGGGCATTACTTTTTTCTTTCTTTCTTGTTTTTTTTTTTTTTAAGACTCCAGCTTCTTTCAATAGCTTGTTGAAAAACATTTCTCATTTTCTCTCTGTAAAATAGGTGCACTAGATGTCACGTAGGTCTCCTCTAATTCCAGCAATCTGTCAGGGAGCATTCCAATATAAAATAGCTTGTAGATATTAATATTTCCTAGGGTATATGTGTTTTCAAGTCATAATTCATTAAATACTTTTCTTTAAAAAGAAAATCAGAATTTTCTGAGTAGTAGAAATTTTTTCATTAAAAATGAATTAATGAATGAATTCAAAAGGAGTCAGAAAAAAGAAAAGTGCTTGGAGAAATGTAACATAATCATCTAAATAAAAATAAACACATAATTTTAAACATACATTAAATATGTCCTTCAACTACTAAATTACTGAATTTTCAATAACCTTTTAAAATTATTTAAGCATGCAACTTTTTTTAATCTAGTGATTTTTCTTCCATTATACTAACATCATTATCCTAAGTTGTTATACAAAGAAACCTCTGAAATTCCTTCTTAATCTTTTAAATAGAATATATTTGATCTCAAGTCAGCTATGCAGTATTGCCAATTCAAGTGTAAGAAGCTAATTTTTACTGAAGCAAATGAGATATGCAAATATAGGAAAAACTAGGACATGCTGAAAAATACCACAACTTCATGAGAAGGAAGATACAGATAGATAGATAGATAGATAGATAGATAGATAGATAGATAGATAGACAGACATAAGATTTTTTAGTATTAAATACAAATATCAGAAAATCAAAATATTTAGGTGAAGTATATTTCATATCACCTATAAAAATACCAGGAGTAGCTCAGGGAAGAGTTCATTACTTTGCGCCCTCTGCTGTTGAATTGCAGATATTGCCTGAGTTGTTAGCCACTCCCCTGAAGCTGGGCAGTTAACAGTGATGATAGAGATGCAAGAAACCAGTCTATGCATACCACCTTTATTATTATGTGACTTAAAAAAGAAAATCTTCAGAAATGAATGTGTTCTAAATAGGAAGTAGTGGAATTAGCAAATGACATGGAATTTAGACGTATATAGTACAATTTAATCCTATTTTGAAATACAGAAAATATATTTTTCTCATTTACTTTAAAATACCAGCACTAAAAATAGGTCCTTATTTTCTTGATCTGAATTTCACCAGTATGTGTGCAAATACTGTTTGATGCATGATAATTACTAGAATTCGTTGATTCATCAATTGAGGGAACTGCCTTCAACTTAATCATCCACCTCCTCCAGGTGAAATGATCTCCCTCTAAGATCTTCCACAGGCCTTTTCATGAATTCTCCTTTGAACTTATCTCAGTCTCCATTGTGTACATGTGTGTGTGTGTGTGTACATATATATACACAAATATATGTGCATTTATTTGTATATATAAGAAATATACATACACACATACATTTATGTATATGTGTCTTACAATTAACCATAGATTTTTACCTTATTGAATGCAGGCTTTATGCATTATTTATCATTGTGTCTTAATCAACCACTTAATTCCACTTACACTGCAGATATTTTATAGATGTTTCATGAAATGTATTGAATAATAAAGTCTACGAATTGGAAGGGATCATCTGGTCCAATCCCTACACAGTGAAGAAATTCCTTCTTTTATGTCCTGTGTAGTGAGAAAAGAATGATGTCTATTGAAGTCATAGAATCTGGCTTCCTATCTTACTTTTGCTACCTACTACCTGGTATGATACAGGCAAGTTATTGTCCTTTGGCCTCAGTTTCCTCAAGTGTAAAATGAGGCGGTTTGACTAGATTACCACAAAGAGGCATTCCAACACTGTCTGTGATCCTCTTAGAGTCTCAGCTTCCTCATCCACAAAATGAGGGGAAGATATTTCTATTTCACTAAATTAAGAATAACATAGTGTGCTATATGAGCTATAGTGTGAGAGCTATAGTTCCTGACACATATGGTTTATATAAGATCTCTTCATAAACATTTCAAGAGATACGAGGTTCACCACCACTTCATGAGGTACCTTACTCCATTTTTAACAGCTTTTATATTGGGCTAAAATCTGCCTTCCTGTAATTTTCACCCACCTGACCTGGTTCTACTTCTAGGAATGAACAAAATACATTTCATTCCTCTTTTGGTATGACAAGCTTTCAAATATACAAAATTTAGCCTTTATTTCCCCCCTTTTGTGAAAGCTAAATATTCTAATTTTCTTCAATGGATCGCTATATGACATTTTCCAGATCATTTTATCTTTTTCTTTGTCATTATATTGGTATATCAAAGAAATGTCTGGCCAATATATTAATTATTTGTCCAAGAATTCCATGGTGGGTAGAGGTCAGATCTCAGAGTTAAGAAGACTTAGGTCTGAGGCCCATCTAACACAAACAGTAGCTATGTGAACATTGGCAAATCACTTAACCTCTTAGTGCTCCAGGTAACTCTCAAAGACTCTAAATTACAGAAAACATACTAATCTTCATCAATAAAAAGAGTTTCCACTGATGAAAGTCACAGGATTGAATTTCACAACTTTCTGTCAAATAACTTTGCTAACACATATATATCCACATACCTATGTCAGCAAAATATTTGAGATACACAGACACACATACACACACACACATACATGTATATGTGCTATATGAGAACAAAAATATGCATTCCAGCAAAGTAGTTAACACACACATATGTGTATGTATATATGTATGCATATATATATATATATATATATATATATATATATATATATATATATATATTACACACACACACACATACATATAGTGTATTGTGTGCACGGCAAAGTATTTGACAGTCTTTGATATGCTTGTTGGCAAGATGCAGAAATAGCAGATGGATCATATCATATCATAATTGGCTAATATACTAGTCACAACTAACTCAGGCCAATACAGTGATTCATGATCAGTAATAGAATGCAATAATATGCTCACAAGTTATAAAATATAATTTAAAAAAAGCTTTATTTGTGCTATTTTTAAAAAGATACAATTCCTAATTAAGTTCAGATAAAATATTATTCTCCCTTTACCTCCAGGTTCAACACCTAGCCATTCTTGATGGGCAGTGGAAATTCCGCTAAAACTTCCCCAAAGTACTGGGCCTGCTAAGCCTCAGAGGAGAAGGAAACCAAATCAAGCATTCAAGCCCTAGTTCTTGGCCAACCAAAATCCCAAAGACTGATTCTTTATACCCTTAAAGTGAAGCCAACCCAGACTACATAAAGCAAAGTAGATGCCATACCTACCACATCTGGATTAATATCAAAATAATATTAGTTAATGATTATGCCTAGTAGAGGTTAATGGCAGGCTCAATATTTTCACCAATGACTAGATGAATATATAGATGACTTACTTGTTGAATTTCCTGCTTGGAGAGCTAGATCACTGAAATAATAAGTTATAATAAAGATAAAGGAGAATTTTAAAACATTTTCTACATGATAGAAATAGTAATGTTTCTTCTGATAACTCTTTATACCTTATGTCAAAAAGCACAAAAGTCATTATGCTTAGGGGGTATCATGTCATCTTTTGCATGTGGTACAAACTAAGATATGATTGCTAGAAATTAATTTTTACTGGACTGTTGAAGAGTAGACTAGCTATGGTAATTTGAAAATCAGTTTTGCCATACAGTAAATTGAAAAGTCAATTCATGGCATAAACCAATCCAGAATTCTTCATTGTTTTGAGAAAAAAAAATACCCAATTTTAAGATCAAATTTTATAGTTTAAACTTAAATTAATAATTTAACATTATATATGTATATATTCAACTAACTCACTGAAACACATAGGGCAAAAAACTGATACAAGAAAGCACTGTTGGTGGAGAAATGGATTGGTTTAGGCATTCTGGAAAGCAATTTACAACTATGCTCAGAAAGTTTAAAAAAAATGCATAAAGCCAGAACCAAGATGGTGGAGAAAAGGCAGTGACTCACCTGAATTCTCCCCAAAACCCCTCCAAACAATGCCATGAAACAATTCGAGAAGAGACAGAACCCACAAAAGAATGAGGTGAAACAATATTCCAGCCAAAGACAACTTAGAAGGTCAGCGGAAAAGGTCTGTAGTACCTCAGTGAGAGTACAAAACAGTCCAGAGTAGGCCATGTCAGCTCAGACCTGGCCCCAATAAACCCAATAAGCAGGTCTTGGAAGCCACTGAATCAGCAATGGCAGTGGCTGCTTCCAGCGCTCTCAGTCAACAAATGGTAAGGGGACTGAATAATTGATCAGAAGGAGATTAAAGTTTTGTCTTTGCTGGAACTGAGGCAGCACTCTGTTACTTTGCCCAAAGTTAGATCTGAGTCCTATTTCTGTGTGGCAATCCCATGGTGAAGAGGAGCAATAGCACACCACAGCTCACAGCCACAGTGACATAAGGATCTTTGTCACAAATTCAGGGCAGAAAAGAGTGCTTGTCACCACTTAAAGACCAGAGCACAGGCAAGGATAATAGTACACACACCTCTCCTTAGATCACACCATCTTGGAAAAATTGAAAACTTACAGATCACTAGAAGTATCTCTGAAAACAGCTGCACAAAATCCCTGAAGCTTGGGACAGGGTGCTTTCCTCCCTAGAAGCAGAGCCCCATTTTAACAAAGAGTTAAAGCCAAGAAATAGACTGAAAAATGAACAAACAATAGAAAAGAATTCTGACAACAGAAAGTAACTATGGTGACAAGGAAGTTCAAAACATACACTCAGAAGAAGATAACAAAGTCAAAGTTCCAATAAAAACTATTAATTGGTCTCAGGCCATGGAAGAGCTTAAAAAGAACTTTGAAACTCAAGTAAGAGAGGTAGGAAAAAAATTGGGAGAAGAAATGAGAGTGATACAAGAAAGTAATGAAAAACAAGTCAACGGATTGCTAAAGGGCACACAAAAAATAACTGAAGAAAATAACATCTTAAAAACCAGACAAGGCCAAATGGTAAAAGAAGCACAAAAAGCCAGTGAGAAGAAGAATGGCTTGAAAAGCATAACTGGTCAAATTGAAAAGAAAGCATAAAAATGCACTGAAGGAAAAAAAAATACTCCTTAAAAAGTAGAATTGGCCACATGGAAAAGGAAGTACAAAAACTCATTGAAGAAATTAATACTTTAAAAGTTAGAATTGAGAACATGGAAGCTAATGACTTTATGAGAAATCAAGAAACAATAAAACAAAAACGAAAGAAGGAAAAAAAATAGAAGACAATGTCAAATATCTTATTGGATAAACAACTGGCTTGGACAATAGATCCAGGAGAGATAATAATTATTGGACTACCTGAAAACCATTATCAAAAAAAGAGCCTAGACATCAGATTTCAAAAAAATTATCAAGGAAAATTGCCCTGATATTCTAGAACCAGAAGGTAAAATAAAAATTGAAAAAATCCACTGAACACCTCCTAAAAGATATCCCAAAATGAAAACTCTCAGGAATGTCATAGCCAAATTCCAGAGCTCCTGGATCAAGGAGAAAATAGTCCAAACAGCTAGAAAGAAGTAATTCAAGTATTATGGAGCCACAGTCAGGATAACACAAGATTTAGCAGCTTCTACATTAAAGGATCAGGGAACTTAGAATATGATATTCCAGAAGGCACAGGAGGTAGGATTACAACCAAAAATCACCTACCCAGCAAAACAGAATATAATCCTTCAGGGGGAAATGGATATTCAATGAAATAGAAAACTTTCAAGCATTCCTCATGAAAAGAGTAGAGTTAGAATATTTTTTATCTGAAAATTGATTATATCTTTTGATCATTTATCAATTGGGCAATGACTTTCATTTTTATACATTTGACTCAGTTTTTTGTTTGAGAAATGAGACTTTTATCAGAGAAACTTGATTCAATTTTTTTCACAATTATTTTTGCTAATTGTATTTCCCTCCACCCTATTCACCCCACCCTGCTTATTCTATTCTCTCTCTCCCTTCACCCTGTCCCACCTCAAAAGTGTTTCACTTCTGGGGCAGCTAGGTGGTACAGTGGATACAGCACTGGCCCTGAAGTCAGGAGGACCTGAGTGCAAATCCAGCCTCAGACCAAACACTTGACACTTACTAGCTGTAAGACCCTGGGCAAATCACTTAACCCCAATTGCTTAAAAAAAAGTGTTTCACTTCTGATTACCCCTCCCCAAATCTGCCATCTGTTCTGTCAACTTTCCTTTCTTTTATTTCCTTCCATACTATTTTCCTGTAGGGTAAGATAGATTTGTACACCCAATGCAGTGTTTATGTAATTCCCTCCTTGAGCTAATTCTGATGAGAATTAGGTTCACTTACTCCCCTTCACTTTCTCCCTCTTCCCCTCCACTGTAAAAGCTTTTTCTTGCCTCTTTTATGCGAGATAATTTACTCCATTATACCTCTCTATTTCTCTTCCTCCCAGTACATTCCTCTGTCACTCCTTAATTGTATTTTTTAGATATCATGCCTTCACGTTCAACTCACATTTGTGTCTCTGTTTATATATACTCCTTCTAATTACCCTAATAATAAGAAAGGTCTTATGAGTTAAAATGTCATTTTCCCATGTAGGAATGTAAACAGTTTAACTTTAATAAATTCCCTTACAATTTTTCTTTCCTGTTTACCTTTTTATGTGTCTCTTGAGTTTTGTATCTGAAAGTAAATTTTTCTATTTAGCTGGGGGTTTTTTTCCTCTGAAGAATGCATTAAATTCCTTCATCTCATTGAATGTCAATTTTCCCCCTCATCAATTACACTCAGTTTTGCTGGGTAGGTGATTCTTGGTTGTATCCTAGCTCCTTTGCCCTCCAGAATATCATATTCCAAGCCTTCCAATCCCTTAATGTAGAAACTGCTAAATCTTGTATTATCTTCCACAACACTTGAATTGTTTCTTTCTGTCTGGAATACATAAGGGACTTAATAAGGTTAAACTCTTTACATTCCTACATGGGAAGATGATACTTGTAACTCATAAATCTTTCTCATCATTAGGGCTGTTAAGAGTATATATAGATAGATGGCACAGGTGTGAATTGTATATGAAGGGATATCTAAAAAAAAAAATTAAGGGGTGAGAAAGAGGAATGCACTGTGAGAAAGGGAAACAGGGGTAGAATGGGATAAAATACCCCACATAAAAGAATCAGGAGAAAGCTTTTGCAATGGAAAGGCTGATGGAGGAGAAGGGGGGGAGTGAATGAACCTTACTCTCATCAAAATTGTCTCAAAGAGGGAATAACAGACACTCAACTGAGTATAACAGTCTAGCTTACAATAAAGGAAAGTAGGAGGGGAAGGGGATAACATGAGGGGTAGTGATAGAAAGGATGGTAGATTGGGGGAGGTGGTAGTCAGAAGTAAAACACTTTTGAGAAGGGACAGAGTGAAAGGAGTGAGAGACTAGAATGTTTGGAATAGGATAGAGGGAAATACATTTAGCAATCAAAACTGAAAAAAAATGAATCAAGTTTCTATGATAAAGGCCTCATTTCTCAAATATATGAATAACTGAGTCAAATTTATAAAAAAAAATAAGAACCATTCCCCAATTTATAAATGATCATGAGATATAAAATTTTCACAAGGAGGTGCTCTGAATTGCTGTTAAGTGAATGAATGCAAATTAAAACATTTCTAAGATACTACCTCATATTTATGAGATTGGATAATGGGACAAAAAAGGATAATGAAAAATGTTGGAGGGGATGTGGGGAAAATGAGACATTAATGCGCTGTTAGTGGAGTTGTGAACTGATTCAACCATTCTTTAAAGTAATTTGGAACTATGCCCAAAAGGCTATAAAATGATGTATACCCTTTGGCCTATCAGTGCCTTACTAGGTCTGTATCCAAAAAGAGATTTAAAAGAAAGGGAAAAGGACATATATGTGGAAAAATATTTATAGCTAAATAGAAAAATTGACTTTCAGATACAAAACTCAAGAGACACATAAAAAGGTAAACAGGAAAGAAAAATTGTAAGGGAATTTATTAAAGTTAAACTGTTTACATTCCTACATGGGAAAATGATATTTTAACTCATAAGACCTTTCTTATTATCTTTTCTGCAGGCATAGAGTTAGAAATTGGGAGAACACCTATCAATTGAGGAATGAGTGAACAAATTGTGCTACATGATTATGATGGAATACTATTGTGTTATAAGAAATGATGGGACAGTGGAGTAAGCAGTTAAGTTGCTTTCTCTCTCCCTTATTGACCACTAAAAGCCCAGAAAATATCACCCCTGGGAATCCTGGAATAGCTGAGCTAGCAGAAAAATAGGGAGGACTATTCTATTAGCCCAGAAGGTTTGGAGGATCAGCAGGAAAGGTCTCACTTGCTCTGGTGGAAGGGGAGTTCAGTCCAGGACTGGAGGCATCCTGGCAATCTAGTGGCAAGCCCTACCTCAACAAACCATGGAGAAATCCTTAGTCCCAGAGTGATGAGCCCCAAGTGTTAACATCTAGACCCCCATATGCCTTGGCACAGCCAGGGTAACCAGCAGATTCCAAATCAGAGAACCACCATGTGTGCCAGCAGGCAGACGTCCCCCAGCAGCTGACCTCCCTGTGCTTCAGCACAGCTCCAGGTGGGCAGGCATCTTCCAACAACTTAATCCCAACCTGCTTCAGCACAGCCCCAGCTGAAGAGGGATTGTCCAATGGCCACAACTTCACATTTCAGTGCAGCCTTGGGTGAGTAGGCATCCTCCAGTGGCCACACTCCACCCCCACCCTGTGAGCTTCAGTGTAGCCCTGGGGAAATGCAGGGGAACAAAAACTCATATGTCTTCAGCATATACCATAGATCACCATGAGTACCCCAGCTCAGCACCAGGTAAGCTGCCAGACCTCTACAGCCTCCAGCTGCCAGCCTGAGGCACCAGAACACACAGCCAGAGACCAGGCCCTTGGCCCCCCAGCACAAGAAGCTTGGGACAGCGCCCTTTGTACTTTAACATAAGAGTTCAAATTTAAAAGCCAGGAATTAAGCAAACATCATGAGTATAAAGCAGAAATGGGTCCTGACCATATTTTTCTTTTCCTATGGGGATGAAGAAGATCAAAACACAAATTCAGAAAAGGATGACATTGTCAATATATCTATATCCAAAACTTCAAAGGGTAATGTGAATTGGTCTGAAACAAAAAAACAAACAAAAAAAAACCTTAGAAGAGATCAAAAGAGATAGAAGAAAAAATGGCAAAAAAATGAAAAGTACACAAGAAAGAGTCAACAGCTGGGAAAAGGAGGGACAAAAATTGACTGTAGAAAACAATTCCTTAAAAAATGCAATTGACCAAATGGGGAAAAAAAAGTTCAATGAAGAAAACAACTCCTTAAAAAAGTAGAATTGGGGGAAGCGAGGTAGCACAGTGGATAGAGCACTGGCCCTGAAATCAGGAGGACCTGAGTTCAAATCCAGCCTTAGATACTTGACACTTATTACTTGTATGATCCTGGGAAAGGCATTTAATCCCATTGCCTAGCCAAAAAAAAAAGTAGAATTGGCCAAATGGAAAAGCATATACCAAAGCTAACTTAAGAAAACTGTTCATTAAAAATTAAAATTGGGCAAGTGGAAGCTAATGACACTATAAGACATCAAGAATCAGTGAAACAAAATCAAAAGAATGAAAAAAATGGAAGAAAATGGAAAATACATCATTGGAAAAACTACTGACCTGTAAAATAGATCTAGGAGAGATAATTTAAGAGTTACTGGTCTACCTGAAAATCATGATTAAAAAAGAGCTTGGACAACATCTTTCAAGAAATGATCAAAGTAAATTGCCCCAAGGTCGTAGTATCACAGGATAAAATAGTCATCAAAAGAATTCACCAATCACCTCCTGAAAGAGATCCCAAAATGGAAATGACAAAGAATATTGTAGCCAAATTCCAGAGTTATCAGGTCAAGGAGAAAATACTGCAAGCAACAAGAAAGAAACAATTTAAATGTTGTGGAACCATGGTCAGGATTATGCAGGACCTTGCAGCTTTTACCATAAAAGATTGTAGAGCTTGGAATATGATATTCCATAAGGTAAAGGAGCTTGGATTACAACCAAGGATCAACGAGCCAGCAAAAAATTGAGCATAATCTTTCAGGAGTGAAGAAATTTTCCTGATGAAAAATCCAGAGCTGAACAGAAAATTTAAACTTCAAATAAAAGACTCAAGAGAATCAAAAAGGTAAACAGGAAAAGAAAAAAATAAACAAAATATAGTAGTCAATAATGTTAAACCGTGTACATCCCTACATGGCAATATGATATTTGTAGCTCTTGTCTTTTTCTTTTTCTTCTTCTTCTTCTTCTTCTTCTTCTTCTTCTTCTTCTTCTTCTTCTTCTTCTTCTTCTTCTTCTTCTTCTTCTTCTTCTTTTTCTTCATGAGGCAATTGGGGTTAAGTGACTTGCCAAGGAATACTTGTAACTCTTGAGAACTATATCTTTATTATGACATTTAGAAATGATATGCATAGATAGAGGATGTGGATATAAGGTGAGTTTGATATGATAATGAAAAAATAATTGAGGGGTAAAAATATTGTACAGAGAGAAGAGGAAATTAGGAGGCAGACAAGGGCAAATTACATGCCATGAAATGGCACAAAGATCTATTATAATAGAGGGAAAGAAGGGAGGGAGATGAGTATTATATGAACTTTTCGTAGGATTTGGCTCAAAGAGGGAATATTATTCACACTCAATTGGGTATAGAAATCTATCTTACCCTAGGAACTGGGAGGGGAAAGGGGGGAAGAAAAGGGAGGAGGGTACTAAAAAGGTGGGCAGATTGAGGGAGTTAGTGCTCAGAAATAAAATATAGGTGATGAGGAAAAGGGAGAAAGGAGAGAGAAAAACATAAACGGGGAATGAGGGGAAATAGGATAGAAAGAAAGACTCAGTTAGTAATAATAACTGTGAATGTGAATGGGATGAACTCTCCCATAAAATGGAAGAAGATAACAGAGTGGATTAAAAAACATAATTCCACCACATGTTGTTTAGAAGAAACACATTTGAAGCAGAGAGACACACACAGAGTAAAGGTAAAAGGCTGGAACAGAATATATTATGCTTCAGCTGAGGTTAAAAAAAAAGCAGGGGTAGCAATCCTGATCTCAGACAAAGCAAAAGCAAAAATAGATCTAATTAAAAAAAGACAAGGAAGAAAACTACATTCTGCTAAAAGATACCATAGGCAATGATGGAATATCATTACTAAACATATGCACCAAGTAGTACAGCATCCATATTCTTAGATGAGAAGTTAAAGGAGTTACAGGAAGAAATAGAAAGCAAAACTATATTACTGTGTGTTGGGAGGGGGAATCTCAACCTCTCCCTCTCAGAAATAGATAAGTCTAACTACAAAATAAACAAGAAAGAAATTAAGAAAATGTTATCCACATCCAGGAAAAGAACTGTAGAGTATGTATGTAGATCAAAGCATACTATTTGCTCTCTTTGTTGTTGTTTTTGTAGTTTCTTCTTTCTTGTGGTTTCTCCCTTGGTTCTAATTCTTCTTTACCATATGACTGATGTGAAAATATGTTTAATAGGAATGTATATGTATGAACTATATCAGATTGCATGCTGTCTTGGGGAGATTAGAGGAGGAGAAAATTTAGAACTCAAAATCTTATGGAAGTAAATCTTGAAAACTAAAACTGAATACATCAAATTAAAAAAAAAATTAAAGAGGTGAATAGGATCTTTAAAAAGTTAGATATGTTAGACCTCTGGAGAAAATGGAATGGGGATATAATGAATATAACTTGTGTTACCATGTACTAGGACATAAAAACTTCACAATACAAGGCAGAAAGGCAGAAATATTAAATACATCCTTTTCCAGACCATGATGCAATAGCAATTACATGTAATAAAGGGCCATGGAAAGATAGATTAAAATTAATTTGAAACTAATTAATCTAATCATAAAGAATGAGTAGGTCAAACAAAAAACCATAGAAATAATCAGAAACTTCATCCAAGACAATGACAATAATGAGACAACATATTAAAACTTATGGGATGTAGCAAAGCAGTTCTTAGGGAAAATTTTATATTTCTCAGTGCTTACATGAATAAAAATAGAAAAAAGGGATCAATGAATTGGGCATGCCACAAAAATGTTAGAAAAACAACAAATTAAAAACTCCCAATTAAATTAGAAATTCTGAAAACCAAAGGAGATATTAATAAAATAATTTTTTTAAAAAACTATTAAACTAATAAATAAAACTAAGAGCTGTGTTTATGAAAAAGGCAATAAAATAGATAAACCTTTGGTTAATTTGACTAAAAAAGGAAAAATGAAAACCAAATTACCAGCATCGAAAATGAAAAGGGTGAGTTCACCAGCAATGAAGAGGAATTAAAACAATAATTAAGAGCTATTTTGCCCAACTGTATGCCAATAAATTCGACAGTCTTAGTGAAATGGATTAATATTTACTAATAAATATATAAAATGCCCAGATTAACAGGAGAGGAAAAATTATTTAAATAACCCCATTTCAGAAAGAAGAAATTGAACAAGCCATCAATGAACTCCCTAAGAAAAATCTCCAGGGCCAGACGGATTTACAAGTGAATTCTATCAAACATTTAAAGAAAAACTAATTCCAATATAATATAAACCATTTGGGAAACTAGATGAAGAAGGAGCCCTAGAAATAATTGCTATGATATAAATATTGTGCTGATACCTAAACAAGGAAGAGCAAAAACAGAAAGAAAATTACAGACCAATTACCCTAATGAATATAGACACAAAAATTTTAAATAAAACATTAGCCAAGACCATAGCAAGTTATCATAAGAATAATATACTATCACCATGTAAGATTTATACCAAGAATGCAGGCCTGGTTTAATATTGGGAAAACTATCAGCATAATTGATGCCAACAACAAATCTAACAGAAATCATATGATTATCTCAATAGATACAGAAAAAGTTTTTGACAAAATGCAACACCCATTCCTATTAAAAACACTAGACAGCATAGGAATTAAAATGATAAGTAGTGTCTATCTTGAGACCATCAGCAATTATTATATGTAATGGGCATAAGCTAGAAGTATTTCCAATAAAATCAGGGATGAAACAATGATGTTCATTATCACCATTTTATTCAATATTATACTAGAAATGTTAGCTTTAGCAATAAGCGAAGAAAAAGAAATTGTAGGAATTAGAACAGGCAAAGAAGAAACAAAGCTAACACTCTTTGTGGATAATATGGCAGTATACTTAGAGAACCAACTAAAAAAACTACTTGAAATAATTAACAACTTTGGGCAAAGTTGCAGGAAATAAAAAAACCCATATAAATCATCAGCATTTCGCTATATTACTAATAAAGCCCAGCAGCAAGAGGTAGAGAGAAATTCCATTTAAATTAACTGTACACAGGTTAAATATTTAGGAGTCTACCTGCCAAGATAAACCCAGGAAATGTATGAACACAATTACAAAACACTTTTCACAAAAATGAAATCAGATCTAAATAATTTGAAAATATTAGTTACTCATGGGTAGGTAGAGCTAGTATACTAAAAATGACAATTCTGCCTAAATTAATTTACTTATTCAGTGCCATACCAATCCAACTACTAAAAAAATATGATAGAGCTAAAATATCATAACAAAATTCATCTGGTAGAACAAAAAGTCTGGAATATCAAGGGAATTAATGAAAAGAAATGCAAGGAAAGGTGGCCTGCCTAGCAGTACCAGATCTTAAATTGTATTACAAAGCAGCAATCATTAAAAGTACTTCGTACTGGCTAAGAAATAGAGTGGTGGGTCAGTGAAACAGGTTAAGCATACGAGACATAGTAGTCAATGACTACATTAACCTGCAGTTTGATAAACCCAAACTCTCTAGCTTCTGGGATAACAACTCACTCTTTGACAAAAGCTGCTGGGAAAACTGGAAAATGGTATGGCAGCAGCTAGGCATAGGCCAAAATCTTACATTAGCTATCAAGATAAAATCAAAATGGACACTCAAATTAGATTTAAAGGCTGATACCATAAACAAATTAGCAGAGCAAGGAATAGTTTACCTGTCAGATTTACAGAGAATGGAAGAATTCATGACCAAACAAGAGATAGAGAACATTATGAAATGCAAAATGGATAATTTTGATTACATTAAATTGAAAAGGGTTTTTTTTTGTTTTTGTTTTTGCACAAACAAAGCTAATGCAACCAAGATTAGAAAGGAAGCAAAAAACTTGGAAACAATGTTCACAACCGGTGTCTTTGATAAAGACCTTGTTTCTAAAATATGTAGAGAACTGAGTCAAATTTGTAAGAATACCAGTCATTCCCCAATTGACAAATGGTCAATGGATATGAACAGTTTTCAGATAAAGAAATTAAAGCTATCTATAGTCATATGAAAAAATGTTTTAAACTTCTATTGATTAGATAAATGTGAATCAAAACAATTCTGAGGTACCACATCAGATCTATCAGTTTGGCTAACATGACAAAACAGGAAAATGATAAATGTTGGAGAAGATGTGGGAATATTGGAATACTAATGAATATTGTTTGTGGAGTTGTGAAGTGATCCAACCAATTTGGAAGCAGTTTGGAAGTATGCACAAAGAGCTATAAAAATGTGCATACCCTTTGACCCAGCAATAGCACTTCTAGGGCTATATCCCAAAGAGATCATAGAAATGGGAAAAGGAGCAACATGTGCAAAAATATTTATAGTAGCTCTTTTATGTGGTGGCCAAGAATTAGAAGTTGGAGAATCAATTGGAAAATGGCTGAATAAGTTGTGGTATATGAATTTGATGGAATACTATTGTTCCATAAGAAATGATGAGCAGGCAGACATCAGAAAAACCAAGAAAGACTTACATGAACTGATGCTGAGTGAAGTGAGAAGAATCAAGAGAACATTGTATACAGTAACAGCCATATTGTGTGATGACTAATTTTGATAGACCACTCTTCTCAGCAATGTAAGGCTTTAAGTCTCCAAAAGACTTATGATGGAAAATGCTATACACATCTGGAAAAAGAACTATGGAGCCTGAATGCAGATTGTAGCGTACTATTTGCTCTCTTTTTCTTGTTGTTTCTTCTTTCTTATGTTTTATTCCACTGGTTCTAATTCTTTACAACATGACTAATGTGAAAATATGATCTCTCTCTATACACATATATATAGCCTATATCAGATTGAGGACCATCAGGGAGGGAGGAGAGGAGAGAGGGAAAGAAAATTCAGAACTCAAAATCTTAAATAAGTGAACGTTGAAAACTAAAAATAAATAATTAAATAAAGAAATGAGGAGGGGGATGCTCTCAGAAAAAACTCAAAAGGTTTACATGTGCTGATGCAAACTTAAATGTACTATGTAAAAAGTAGCAGCAACATTGAAATATGATCAGCTGTGAATGACTTGGCTATTCTCAGTGATACAATGATCCACAACAACTCTGAATAACTTTTGATGAAAAATGCTATCTGTCCCCAGAGAGAGAATTGATCGTGTCTGAATACAGATTGAAGCATACTTTTTTCTTACTTTATTTTTTCTTGAGGGTTTTTTTTGTTCTATGTTTTCTTTAACATGACTAATATGTAAATATGTATTGCTTGACTACACACAAAGAACCTATTTTGAATTGCTTTACTTCTCAATAAGGAGTATCAGGAGAATGCAAGGGAGAGAATTTGAAACTCAAAAGTTTTAAAAATGTATGTTAAAAATCGTTTTTACATATGATTGGGGAAAATAAAATAACAAATGAATTTTAACATGAAAAAAAATGTGTGCGTAAACTAGCTTTACCATCATTGGACCTATACCATAGGGAAACAAAGTCAAAGAAAGTGGAAAAGGATTTATATATGTACAACATTTATATTTATGTTAACTTTTTTATGGTAGCCAAAAATTGGAAATTAATAGACTGTTTTCTTATTAGGGAATATCTAAGGAAATGGTGGTATGTGAATATAATGGAATATTATTAAGTTTTACTAAATGATAGAGTCGTTAGTTTCAGAGAGAATGGGAAAACTTTTTATGAATGGATGCAGAGTGAAATGTGTGGAACTAAGTGAACAATTTATACAATGATAACATTAAATGGATGCTGAATGAATGTAGAATCATTGTCTGGAGAGGTACAAATAGTTAATATGGTCTTACTAAATGAGAAATTGAATACATATGAAGGCTTGAGTCTGTATTGCTAAGAAAAGAAATTTTTATACAACATGCAAGAGGGAAGTTGAAATTCTTAGGAACTATGAAAACTAGTAAGGGAAGATGCAATACATTTGACTACTATATGACACTATAATAAAAAGTTAGAGTCTACAAAAGGAAATCAGAGAAGAAAACAAGTTGAAGGGTAAGTTAGGAAGAATGTATCATCGTCATCATCACCATCATCATCATCCTCATCATCATCATCATCATGTCACTGTTATTTTGCTATTTAGAGTTACAAAGTATATTCCATATCATTTTATCCTCAGAATAGCTCTTGAGGGTAGGCACTATAATACTTACTGTCCCCGTTTATGGTTGGGAGATATGATCCCTTAAACCGTTTATCAATATCATAGAAGATGTTATGTGCAGAGTGCAAAAAAACAATGGACTTCCCTTCAAATGGTTCTATTATGTGTGGCAGGGAATTATGGAATCCGTGGAACACTATGAAACCTCCTTAGTAAGATGTATAATATCTTAAAATAGACTGGTCTTACAATAGACTTTGAAACAAAGTGGATGAAAGCGGATAAAAACATTCAAATTGTGCAGATTATGACATGCAGCTGGATTAGAAGACAATAATTAGTATACCAAGTGTGTGTATGCATATATACACTCATGCATTTTGTATATGCATATATATTATGTATACATATACTACATATAAATATGTGTATACATTTATACATATCCTGGGTAGCCAATTCAGAAATCATATTAGACTGACCATATAATTTAGAAGTAGAAGGTGATGACGTCAGGTTGGATCACATTTGTAAGACTGTGAGGCACTTTCAATGATCCCAAACTACTCCTTGCCATGCAAATCTATCTTTTAAATACCACATTTTCTCAGTGATGTTTTATGAATGTGAATCACTGCATAGCACCATACTAAAATTACAAATAACCCAAGTAGTAATAAAATACCAATAACTGATGCAAATATACTATAACATATTACCAATTTGCATGGGTGGTACAACATAAAAGATTGTTGATTTTTATGTGTTTAGGGGAAAAAAACATACCAGTTATATAGTGAGAATTAGAGACAACAAATGGACAACTACAACCAGCAATAAACCTAAGATGTTAAAAGAGCCAGAGGAAGAATTCCGATGTGTTGGATGGTTCCTATATGGCAGGATTAAGGAAAAGCATGAATGAGAATTTCATTGAATGAAAGGAATTAGAAAAGTTTTAGCTCATATTGGTTGGGGAAGCATTAACACCACTGAAATAATAGTTTTATGAAAGTTGTAAAAGGCAGAGCTGGGAGTGAAACATAGGTCTTCCAGATCCAAGCACAGTATGTGCTATTCTTTTCACCAAGATTCAGAAAAGTTAAAATAAGCTTACACAAGATAAAAAAATAAGTTGCAACACAAATAATGTAGGGTATAGGTGCATTGATATAAGAAAATACTACCAAAATCGGTTTCTTATTTATGGAAGGATGGAACTAAGAACTGATATGCTCAAAGACTGGCTCACTGAGTCCTGATATACTAGAAGCCAGAAAGATTTAAATTTAGAGGAAAAAGAATTTAGAAGTATCATTTTTCACAAATATGGAAGGCATCACTCCTTGGTAGAGCTGGAACATGTAAATAGCCTCTTTTTTGTTTTAGATTTATTTAAAACATGTATGTAATGGGTTATTAAGAAAAGCAACAGTGTTTAGGGGTATATCCCTAAGTGCTGGAGATGGATATCAGGACATGATTCTTCCCACAAAATATCATTTAGTTAGTATGACTTAAAAAAGAAATATAATGCTACTGTAATTTTAACCCAATATCACAGTTGTGTTGTTCTTAACCAATTCAAATTAACTAAGTTTAATATAAAATCCTGAGAATAGAGAATGTGACAGTGTCAGTTTTATATTGTTCCCTGAGCAATGCACAAACTTCAGCAATCATGAACATTCTCTCAGACTAGACAATGTCCTTTGCAGCCATTGAAGTAGTGTGAGGCTACAGTAGAGCCCTGAAGTCCATTAAACAAGGTCCCCCTTCTTTCTTGGTTCTGCAGTTTTATGGGCATATAAATATTTTAGCTTCAAGTACAGCTAATGAGTTCCATAGTATGCAACACAAGTATCATTGTTCATGATTTCACTTGGCAACTAGAGCTAGCCAGTTTATAAGGCTATGTTAAAACACATAATAAATGGATTGCTAATCTAAAAGTCAGATTAAATGACCAAAAATTCTCTTTGGTGACACAAAACAAAAGACACAAATGTCATATGTATTATTTGTGTTTGCATGTGTGTATGTGTGTGTGTATTTCAGAGAATGAGTAGCAGACTGCTGCATAACCAATTACTGATTTTAATGGTCCTTTGCTATATTGCTGAATGTTTTAAATTTAAACAATAAAATATAGTATTTCAGATGATGACATGAGGGCAAGAATTCTAGTTGGACTCCATTAGGCTCCATCTAAGTTCCTTAATGGATAAAAAGCTGCTACTCCAAATCCAAGCAACATTATATGTATTTCTAAAGGCTTTATCTACACTCTCTCTCTCTCTCTCTCTCTCTCTCCCTCTCTCTCTGCCTTTAACTCACACACACACACACACACACACACACACAATTTGGTCTTTTTTCTATATTCAAGGTCAGAGTTCACACATAACTCTGAATTTGCCAAAGGTTCCTTTCAATTAGCATTCCATTCAAATGCTAATAATATCATTATGGGAATTTTCTGATACAGATTTCAAACTATTTATTTCTACAATTTTCAAATTGCTAGAGGAAAAGGTAGTCCCCCTCATAGTATCCAAAATTGTAAAATGGTTTCCTGAAGCAATGTGATGGAGTGGACAGGCTGTTGACTGAGAGTTGGGAGACATGGGTTCCCATCCTGACTTTTAAACTGAATAGCCATGTGACCAATTTCTGAGACTCAGTTTTCTAACCTGTACAAATGAAAGCATAATTGTTGCACAACCTACTATTGTTGGCAAGAAAGGGTCATAGGATCCAAGATTCAGAGATGGGCAGACATTAGCATGGGGCCCATATATGTGTGTACATATACATACATGTGTGTTCATGTGTATTATGTACATATGTACATGTGTACATATATGTATATGTATAATCTTCATTCAAGAAATACATTTAAAACATAGACACATGCAGATTAAAAATGAGGGGATGAAACAATATGCATTATGTTCAAGTAGTTCCTTAAAAAAATTATGATTATAATCACTAGTTAAGATAAAGTAACAATAAAAACTAGATAGCCAGGTGATTCAGTGGTGAAATAGAGTATATGCATTATGTTCAAGTAGTTCCTTAAAAAAATTATGATTATAATCACTAGTTAAGATAAAGTAACAATAAAAACTAGATAGCCAGGTGATTCAGTGGTGAAATAGAGTATCAGACTTGGAGTCAACAAGACATGAGTTGAAATTCTATCTTCAGATAATAACCAACTGTGTAACACTGGAGAAGTCACCTAACCTCCCAGTCTCAGTGTCCTCATCTGTAAAATAGAGAGAAATAATGAAACCTAAATCACAAGGTTGTTATGAGGATCAAATAAGACAACAGTGTAAAGAGTTTTGCAAAAATTAAAACACTATACAAATGCTACCTGTTTGGATAATGACGATGCTGCTGCTGCTGCTGATGATGATGGAGGTGGTGGTAGTGGTGGTAATGATGTCAAAAAAGAAAAAAGAAGTGCATCTTTTAAAAATTAATAGCATTTTATTTTTTCAAATTAAATGTAAAGATAATTTTCAATATTCATTATTGAAAGATTTTGAGTTTCAATTTTTTCCCTCACTCCCTTCCCTTCCCCCTCCCCAAAACAACAAGAAATATGATATAGCTTATACATGTACAATCGTGTTAAATATATTTCCACATTAGTCATGTTGTGAAAGAAGAATCAGAACAAAAGGTAAAAGCCATGAGAAAGAGAAACAAAAACAACAGAAAAAATGAGAGTCATATTCTTTGATCTGCACTCAGACTCCCTAGTTCTTTCTCTGGATGTGGTTAGCATTTTCCATCATGAGTATTTTGGAATTGTCTTTGGTCACGGTATTGCTGAGAAAAACTAAGTCTATCATTGATGATTTCTGCACAACATTGCTGTTACAGGCCTCAGAGGACTGAATCATGGGCAGCTATGGTGGTTTCCACACTTCTTAACCCACAAATGCCAAAGACAACTTAGAAGGTTGGTAGGAAAGGTCTGTGACCTCAGTGGGAGAGAAGCTGTGTCCCAGCCCTAGTGACAGTGCAGTGACTACTTCCAGAGCTCTCTGAAAACAGAAAGAGGGTGAATCAAGTGGCTGATCAGAGGGGGATTATAAGGATCTCTTTGCTGGTGCTGAGGCAAGATTCTCTTACTTTGCCCATGCTTGGATCTGGGTCACAGTTCTGAGTGGTGATCCTGGGGCGAAGAGGAGTGCTGGGCATGGTGGAGCTTGTAGTGGTGGTTAAGAGGGAATCCTTCTCACAGTTCCAGGGCAAGAGTGATTGTGGTCACTCATAGATGACAGCCCAGGCCAGGAAAGGCTTAAACACCTTGTCCTTGATCTTACCACCTTGGAAGAATGGAAAATTTGCAGGTCCCTAGAAGTATCTCTCAAAACAGCTGCACAAAACCCCTGAAGCTTGGGACAGACCATTCTCCACACTGGAAGCAGACCCCCCCTACCTTAACAAAGAGTTTAAAACTCAAGTAATTGGCTAGGAACATGAGCAAACTATGCAAAAAAAAAATCAGACCATAGAATATTTCTTTGGTGACCAAGAAGATCAAAACACAAGCAGAAGAAAACAAAGTTAAAACTCCTACATCTAAAGCCTCCAAGAAAAATATCAATCAGTCCTAGGCCATGGAAGAGCTCAAAAAGGATTCTGAGAAGCAAGTAGGAGAAGTAGAGGAAAAACTGGGAAGAGAAATGAGAGTGAATGATGCAAGAAAATCATGAAAAACAAGTCAACAGCATTCTAAAGGAACACAAAAAAAACTGAAGAAATAACACCTCAAAAATAGCATAACCCAAATGGCAAAAGAGGTCTAAGGAACCAATGAGGAGAAGAATGCCTTAGAAAGCAGAATTGGACAAATAGAAGAGGAAGTCCAAAAGCTCACTGAAGAAAATACTTCATTAAAAATTGGAATGAAGCAATTGGAAGCTAGTGACTTTATAAGAAATCAAGACATTGTAAAACAAAAGCAAAGGAATGGAAAAATAGAAGAAAATGTGAAATATCTCATTGGAAAAACAACTGACCTGGAAAACAGATCCAGCAGGGAGAATTTAAAAATTATTGGGTTATCTCAAAGCCATGTTCAAAGAGCCTACATATCATCTTTCAAGAAATGATCAAGGAAAACTGCCCTGATAATTTAGAACCAGAGGGTAAAATAGAAATTGAAAATATTCACTGATCACCTCCTGAAAGAGATCCCCCAAGGAAGGAATATTGCAGCCAAATTCCAGCATTCCTAGGTCAAGAAGAAAATATTGCAAGCAGCCAGAAAGAAACAATTCAAGTATTGTGGAAACACAAACAGGATAACACAAGATTTAGCATCTTCTATTGTAAGGGACTGCAGGGCATAGAATATAATATTCTGCAGTCAAAGGAGATAGGATTGCAGCCAAGAATCACTTACCCAGCAAAACTAAGTATAATCCTTCAGGGGGAAAAATGGACATTCAGTGAAATAGAGGACTTTCAAGCATTCTCGATGAAAAGGCCAGAGCTGAATAGAAATTTTGACTTTCAAATAGAAGACTCAAGAGAAGCATAAAGAGGTAAGCAGGAAAGAGAAATCATAAGGGACCTATTACAGTTGAACTGTTTACGTTCCTGCATGGAAACATGATATTTGTAACTCATGAGACCTTTGTCAATATTAGGGTAGTTGAAGGAAAAAATTATATGTGTAGATAGACAGACATAGACAGATAGATAGATAGATAGATAGATAGATAGATAGATAGATAGATAGAAGGTACAGGGTGAGTTGAAGATGAAGGGGTGATATCTGGAGAATAAAATTAAGTGGTGAGAGAGGATTATCCTGGGAGAAGGAAAAAGGGAGAGGTAGAATAGGGTAAATTATCTCACATAAAACAGACAAGAAATGGATTTTACAGTGGAGGGGAAGTGGGGGAAAGTGAATGAGTGAATCTTATTCTAATCATATTTGTCTCAAGGAAGGAATAACTTACACATTCAATTGGGTATGGAAATCTATTTTAACCCTACAGGAAAATAGGGGGGAAGGGGATAAGAGAGAACAGGGGATAATAGAGGGGAGGGTCATGGTGGAGGGGGTAATCAGAACCAAACACTTCTGAAGAGGAACAGGGTCAAAAGAGAGAATAGAATAAATGAGGGGCAGGATAAGATGAAGGGAAATATAGTTAGTTTTCCACAACATGACTACTATGATAGTGTTTTGCATGACTACACATGTGTATCTTGTATCAAGTTGCTTGCCTTCTCAGTGAGGGTGCATGGGGATGGAGGAAGGGAGAAAATTTGGAACCTGACGTTTTAAAAGAAATGGGAAAAAAAAATTTTCACATGCAACTGAGAAATAAAATATACAGGCAATGAGGTATAGAAATCTATCCTGCCCAACAGGGAAATAGAAGATGAAGGGGATAAGAGAAGTGGGGGGGATAGAAGAGATGGCAGATTGGGGTAAGGGGTATTCAGAATGTACACCATCTTGGGGTCAGGGGGCAGATGGGGAGAAAATTTGGAACTCAAAATCTTGTGGAAGTGAATGTTGAAGACTAAAAATAAATAAATTGAGAAAAGCATTTTTAAAAATTATAAAATAAAAATATACAATTAATAAATGCATATTTGTGCACAACAATGTAACACAATTAGCTACAAATAAAGAAAAATAGGTATAAGATACTTACTCAAAGAGACTAAGTAATGATATCCTCAATAATGAATTTTGCAAAAACAAATAATAAAATCTGATTGTTGGAGAAATTAATAAAATGATTCAATATCTGAACTCATGGATGCACTTAAAACAGTACTCAGAAGAAAAATACAGTGGAAAAGGATGAAATGTTAGAGAGGTTAAAAGATGTATAATTTGGGTTAATTTATCTCCAAAAAGTACAAAAAAGATATCTTGAAAATTGGATAGAGAATAAGGAAATTTAAATTAAAATAAGAACAAAAACAAAACTAAGACCTGTTTTTAATATCAAATGAATAAAGATGTTATTTAACATAACCAGGAAAAAAGAGAGAAAGTAATTAAGCTATGAAAAATTACAAATTAACAAGATAATTTCACAGTAAACAGATTTAGAATTATTGGAAGTTATTATAAACAACAGGAAAACCAGTAACTGAAAATTCAAAAGGAATTAGAATATACAGAAATATAATATATCTAAATTAGTAAATCAAGAAATATAGATCACAAACAATTAAGTCACAGAAAAAAAATAATAGCCATCAGAAATGAAATACCAAGGAGAATAGAAAGTTAACACAGGCCAGATGAATTAATTAGTCAATAATATTTAAATCAATTAATATAATTTACTAAATTATTATAAAAATGTCCATGTAAAACTACTTTACAAATTCTTTGTATTATATAAAAATAGTACTGATAGACTAACAAGAGAAAAAACAAAGAATAAAAAGCACAATCTCAAATATTTTTAATGAAATCCTCATGGGAAAACTAAAGAAATAGATCTATATATTAATTCATCATAACAAAGTTGTATTCTCTCAGGAATATAGAAAGAAATCAATCAACATAATCACATCAATAACAAAAAGTCACATGATTATTTCAATAGATACAGAAAACATCTGACAAAATACAGAATTTACTTATGTTAACAATGCTAACAAATCTTAAATGATGAAAGGCCCTTACTATTTAATATCAAGCTTAATTAGCTTAATTTTCAGTGAAGAAACATTAGTAGTTTCTAAGTACAAAGTGTGGTAAAGTATGTTTAGCCTGTCCCTTCATTTTATTTTTTAAAATCAATTGACAATTCTAGAAATGCATAATAAATCACTTCTGTTCATGTTGTTTTTAGTATAACTTTTTTTGGGGGGGGTTAATTAAGTAATTTTTTAATTTTCGATGATCACTTCCATAAGCTTTTGAGTTTCAAATTTTCTCCCTCTCCTCCTCACCTCCTCCCAAAGATGGCATGCAGTCTGATATAGGCTCTACATATACATCCTATT
>NW_027555473.1:0-42137 GCF_003287225.1 Phascolarctos cinereus
ATGAATCTGATAAAGAGATTGCAATGTAAAGAAGGGAGAAAGACAGAGAGCAATGTCTTGCCAGGAATAAAACAATAGGGGCTTGCCTGAAGTGTCAATACTTAGTTCTTGAGTGAGACCCATCATTTGAAATCTAGACAGGAAGATAGTATGATATTGTAGACACATGATAATCTGATTTTAAAAATTTAGCTCTGGCTCTGTGTGGCCTTAAAGGGTGGCCTGACCTTTTTGCATCTCAGATTCCTCATCTTTAAAATGATAAAAATAATAATTGCATGAATGCACTTTATGATGTACCAAACTATAAAATTGGAGCTATTCTTAATAGTCTTAAATAGAGTTCTGGACTTGAAGTCAGGAAGAACAAGGGTTCAAATCCTACCTCCAACTCTTACTGAGTGACTATGTTCAATTCACTTAACCTCCATGTCACCAATTTTCCTCATTTACAAAATGGGGACATTAATTCCTTTAGTATTACCAATACCATCCCCAGGGTTATGAGGCTCAGATGATATTATTTATGCAAATTAATTTGGAAACGTTTGGCACTATATGAGTTACTATTTTTGTTATTATTGTTATAGATGATGATAGTAAAGAATTAGACATTTTGAGTCTGAACTCTGAATCTGTCAGACTGTAGGTTCTGATAGACTGTTTCTGAAATATATAAGGCTTCATAAAACTAGAGCTAACTCAATGTGGCCTGAAGCTACTTACACTTTTTTCCAGTGAAAATGTAGTCCCCCATACCTTACACAGTATACCAAATATTATAGATGGAAGAGTGCACATACACACACACATATACACAGAGGCATCATTCATATGTCGTAACATAAATCTTTTCACCACAATGTCCACAGTTGTCAATGAAAGAGATGCCTTTGTTCAGCCCAATGTACTTGGGTAGCCCAAATAAACAATAGTATAAGGCCTTTCCTTTATGTAGCACCCTTTTGGGAAACACTCAAACTTTATAAATATTCCTCGTTAATCATCACCACATTCCTGGGAGACAGGGAACAAGTAGGACCAGCTCAAAGAAAGATGAAGTGGAAGCTTTTCTCCCACTCCTTCTCTCAGCCCTGCCTTTTGTAGAGTTGTTACTCTTTGTATGTGAAAAGGTCTGCTACTTCATGTCCCCTGGCCACCCTGCTATTTTGCAAAGTAGGTTTCCACTTCTGATAGTCCAGATGTCCTTCAACATCCTTGGTGCCTCTGGCCTGAGCTCTAAGCAGGAACCATCAGTAACATTTCTGTTGTCCTTAGATTCCCATATTTTAATGGGTTGCTTTTTAAGAGGCAGCTTGTTGAAACAGAAAGAGTACTGGACTTGACTCCAGGAGCCCAGTTTTGTTAATGAACATGTGAATGGTGGGCTTTAATCAAGTCACATGTCTTAAAAAATCAGTCTCCTAAGTCTCAATAAAATAGAAAGAAAGAAATTGCATTTGTACTAACTATTCCACAAGATTACTGTGAGGAAAGGGTTTGTTTTCTCTCTCTCTCTCTCTCTCTCTCTCTCTCTCTCTCTCTCTCTCTCTCTCTCTCTCTCTCTCTTTCTCTCCTTGAAGGAACAGAAGATATTTAACAAAAAAGAGGAACATGATAACTGTATTTAAGTATGTGAAGGATGGGCCATGATATGGAAGAACTGTGAAAATGATATCCTTAGTTGCAGATCTGACCATGTCTCTCCCCAGTAAACTCCAACAGGTCCTGATTGCCTCTAAGATAAAATATAAACTTCTCTATCTGAATTTTAAACCCATTAGAACCCAGCCCAAATCTAACTTTACAGTCTCATTATACATTAGTCCTCTTCCTATACTCCTTGGTCTAACCAAACTGACTTTCTCTCTGTTCCTCATATGTGGTGCTCTTCCCACCTCCATGGACTTGCAATGGGTATCTGTCATGTCTTGAATGCACTCACTTCTCATTTCTACTTCAAAGAGAGAGAGAGAGAGAGAGAGAGAGAGAGAGAGAGAGAGAGAGAGAGAGAGAGAGGGAGGGAGGGAGGGAGGGAGGGAGGGAGGGAGATGCTCCTCTTCATTCACCCTGTGGTTCAGTCCAACTGTTCTAATTCCGGCCTCTCATACATGGCATTCCATTTCCAATCTTTAGCTAGGAAAAGAAGTTTAAGTCAAAGCATGAAAGGCTTTGGATACAAGACAATGGAATTTGGACTGTATACCACAGGTAATGGAAAGTAACCCCACCACCACCACCTGGATCCTTCCTTCCTGAATGTCTTGGGCTCTCTAGAAAATGGTCAGTCACAAACTAAGAAAGGTTAAAAACATTTAAGCAATATACATTAAGCAGACTTTGGCCTGATACTGTAAGATTGGATGAGCAAGAGAAGTGATTAATCAGGTCTTAAACCATGGGGTGAATCTGTCTTAGGCTTACCATTCTCTAAGGTTTCAGTTCATGACCTTGTTTGCATCCATCCACTCTATTAGTTACTGTCGTTGTCAGTGATAAAAGTTGCCTTGGTCAAGATTAGTTAGAAAACCAGCCAAGGATGGATGAAAACCTGACTGTTAGTTCTTATCCATCCGGAGACTGAATGAACAGGAGTGCTTCTCTTTCCCCACAACAGACCTGCACTAATTCTCCCACTGGCATCTAGAGAAGGTCACATTAGTATGGTCTTCTAGGGCCCTTCCACTGTTAATGCAGTACAGGAGCATCTTCTGCATTAGAAGGGCAAACCTGAACTGTCTCCCACAGCTGTTACCATCTACCTGAGGACAATTAGCTAGAGCAGCTGGCTGGACATGCAGAGTAAGAAACTCTACATTAAACAGAGTTTAAAATGAGATAGAAGGAGACTCTTGAATTGACTCTACACCCAAGGGCATGTCACAGTAGTCATGGTGCATTGGGAACACCACCTGGGTTCTCAGTAAAATTATTGTATGAAAAGGGCTTACCTGGTTATTATCCTTTCCCATCTGTACTCATTCAATGGATAAAATCTCCAAGTTGCCTCATCAGCCAGAAACTAGCTTTCAAGAAGATTTAAACTATACTCAGGATTTGAAGTTCATTCACAAGCCTTTAGGAATTGATTTCAGTTCTACATAAGCAGAAAATTGTGGCCTTAGGCCATTCTGGATAGGCACCAGTGGGAGGAAGGGGAAAAAAACAGAAGAATTTTAAATATATAAAGCCGTATCTAGAGAGGTGGAGGTTGTTCTGTTTTCTCTCCTCTCTCTTACTTCACTCTTTCTTTGCTCCTGTTTTTGATCAGTCTTAAGGCCAGATCCCATACATGAGATTATGGGAATCTAGGGAGGAAAATCAAGAGCAGTATTTAAGCTCCATAACAATCTGAATCTGATACTAATCCCCCTGTCAACTCCAACCATCAATCTGTGAGGGAGCTGTGAGATACTGGAAGAAGTATTAGACTTGGAATCAGAGGATTTGAGTTCAAGGTTTAGCTTTGCTACATACTGGCTCTATCACTCTATCTGGGCTTGTCTTTTCAGCTGTAAAACAAGGAGTTAGGATAGATGATCTTTAAGATTCTTATTTCCCCCCCCCCATGTTCTAAATCCTGTGATTCTAGGACCCAATTCTTGTCTATTTTAATTCAATTAGTGTAAGATTTAACTATTTTTAAAATTTATTTTTAATGTATGTCCTTTGTTTTTATATTACATTCATTTCTCATAATATCACTTTCCCATCACATAAACCAAAGAATACTTTTAAAGAAAAAAGAGAAAAGAGGATGAGTTACAAAGTAAGCTTATCAATAAATCAAAAAAGGTTTGCAAATGCATGCAAAGTTTAACTCCTGTGGACCTACCACCACTGCAGGGAAAGGTAGGAAGTATCTTCCTACTTCTCTTCTTTGGGGCCATGTCTGCCCTTTGTAATTTTGCAACATTCACTTATGCTTTTTCTTTCCATTTATATGGTCATCATCATTGTATGTGCTCTTGTTGTTGTTGGGTTTTGCTCTATTTACTTCACTCTACATCAGCTCCTTTCAGTCTTTCCATGATTCTCTGTATTTATTATATTCATAATTTCTCACAGCAAAATAATATTCCATTGTATTTATGTACCACCATTTATTTAGCCATTTCCTTACTGAGAGGCATCAACTGTGTTACCAGTTCTTTGCTACTACGAAAAGTGTTGGCATAAATATTTTGGTATATTTGGGGATTCTTCTTTTCAATAATCTCCTTGAAGCATATATGCCTAGTATTTGAATATAAACACAATAATTACTTTATTTGCATAATTCCAAATTGCTTTCCAAAATGGTGGCCCTAATTCATAGTTTCACCAACAACTAGTGTGCCTATCTGCTCATAATTCCCCCAACATTGACTATTCTCATTTTTGGTCATCTTTGCCAACTTGCTAGGTATGAAGTGAACCGATAGGGTTGTTTTGCTTTGAGCTTTTTAATTTTATTCTTAATTTATGGAATAAAACAAGCATTTCTATAACATACTACAATAAAAAAAGATGATTGTACATGAAACTCTAAACATAGTGTACACAACTTGCTATTCCTTTCAAATATACTACAAAATTATCATGTAAATTTTTTTCTTCCTTTCCCCCCAATCCTAGAGGTAGCTACCATTAGACACAAATAGGTGTGTGTGTGTGTGTATGTGTGTGTGCATGTATAAATATATATATATATATATATATATATGTATATGTATATGTATATGTATATGTATATGTATATGTATATGTATATGTATATGTATATGTATATGTATATGTATATGTATACGTATGTATATGTATATGCATATGTATATGCATATGCATATGTATATGTATATGCATATGTATATGTATATGTATATGTATATGTATATGTATATGTATATGTATATGTATATGTATATGTATATGTATATGTATATGTATATGTATATGTATATGTATATGTATATGTATATGTATATGTATATGTATATGTATATGTATTATATGTATATAATTATTGTATACATACTCCCATTTAGTGATTTGGAACATACTTTCATGTGGTTATGAATACTTTGCAATTCTTCTTTAAAGAACTGTTTCTTCATATCCATTGACCACCTCTCATTGAGAAATGGCTCTTGGTCATAGACAGACAGAGATATAGATATTTATTTTGATTGCATGAAGTTGAAAATATTCTACACAAACAAAATTAGTTATTCCAGGTTAATATGGGAAGCTGTTGAATAGGGAAAATGGTTGTATTAAATTTCTCATTTTTTTTGTATCTAAGATATATAGTTAATGAATAACATATATATTACATATTATATATACAATACATGCATGTATGTGCATACATTCAAAATATGCTCACATGTGCAAATTTGTAAATGCATGTGTACGTTCTTGTATCTGCCTATATGTTTGTACATATATGTATATATGCATTTATATGTGTATATTGGTATGGCCCACCAATAAGCACTAAGTATTCCTGCAGCTCTATAAGCATTTTTTAAAACTTTCTTTAAAGAGAACTTTGTAATTTCTTTAAAGAATGGTTTGTAATTGAATCTATAAAAATATTTAATTTACTTTGTTAAGATTGATACCCAAATATTTTGTGCCTTTCAAAATTATTTTATGGTATTTCTCTATTATTAACTTGTGTATTTCATTATTTTTGTATGAATAAAATATATTAATATATGTTATATGTTAATATAAACTGCTAATTTTGTGGGTTCATTTGTTGTCTGCAACTTTGCTGAAGCTATGTTCTCAATGATTATCTTCCCTGAATCCATAAGATTGCCTAAGTAAAACATTATATCATCAACAAATAGAAATAGTTTTATCTCCTCCTTGATGGTCTTAATGCATTTCATTTTATTTATCTTAGTGTCATTGCTGGCATTAAAGACAATAATAACAAAGCATTTGTATAGAGCTCTAATATTTGCAAAGCACTTTACATATGTTATTACATTTGATCACAACAATCATATGAGATGGTTGTTATTACCATTCCCATTTTATAGATGGAAAGCGGAAGATCAGAAAGCTTGAGTAACTTTTTAAGGTAACATGACTAGTTAAGTGAAATAAGGCAAGATTTGAACTTATATCTTCATGTTGCCTCAAATTGAATAATAGTGGCAAGAATGGACATCTTTAATTAACTTCTGTTTTTATTGGGAAAGCTTCTAGCATATTCCCAAAGCATATGATGTATACAAAATTTTATGATATTTTTACATTTTTATTTATTTTATTCTGTACTTGAGAATTAAAACAAGTATTTCCACCACATAGTAGAAGAGAAATGAAGGATGACTTTACGTAAAACTGCAAATCTATTATGCACAACTTGTTATTCCTTTGAAATACATAATAAAGTTAAGCATATAACTTACTTTTTTTCTTTTTTTCTCCCCCTCACCTGTCCAAAAGATGGCTACCATTAGACACACATACACATAAAATGTATATATGTGTATATAATGTATGTATGTATGTATGTGTGTATAAAACCATTTTATACATAATTCTATTTATCAGTTCTTTCTCTGGATGCAGATAACATCTTTCTTCATGTGTTGTTTGTAGTTAATTTGGGTATTTATAATAGTCAAAAGGACCTCATCACTCAAAGTTGTTCTTACAACAATATTGTTGCTACTGTATACAATGTTGTCTTGGTTCTGTTCATTTCATTCTTTGGTATTTGGTGCAGTTCTATCCATGTTTTTCTAAGATGATCAAGCTCATCATTTCTTATAGCACAAGTAATATTCCATTTTATAGAAAAAAGTAGTATACATGTTATATTTCAAATGGTCTTTCTGTACATATGCATTGAAGGGTAAACATAAAAGCATTATATTTAAAGTCTTTTTCTGCATCTATTGAGATGATTTTATGGTTCTGGAAGTTCTGGCTTTTAATATAATTAATTATATTTGTTAATTTCCTAAAAGTAAGCCAATCTTACATCTCTAGTGATACCTACCTTCCTTGTAATAATAAACCTCCTGGCTTCATTGGCTTCCTTGAAGTCTCAACTAAAATTCCACTTTCAGCAAGATTCCGTTCCCAGCTTCTGCAATGCAAGTGTCTAATCTCTGAGTTTACCTCTAATTTTTTTTATGTATATACACACACACATATATATCTATATATCTATATATCTACATGTAGACAGATATAGATATACAAATATGTATGTTTATATCTTGTTCAGACTAAGTTGTTTACACATTGATTCCCCCATTAGAAAGTGAGCTCCTTGAGAAAATGGATTGGGGTTTTTTTTGCCAGATTTGTTGTTGCTGTTGTTGTTTGTTTGTTTTTCTTTCATCCCAAGTGATTAGCACAGTATCTGCCATATAGTAAGCAGTTAATAAGTGTTTATATTCTGATTGGTACAAATTAAACTTGATCATAACAAATGATTCTTTGTGTGAGTTGCTATAGTCTGACAGAATTTTATTTAAAATGTATGTGTTTATATTATTTAATGAAATTGATCTATGATTCTCCTTTTTTGTTTTATCCTTCCCTGGTTTAAGTACTAGAGTATATTTGAATTATAAAAGGAGAATGACAGAGCACTTTATCTTTATTTTTAAGAGAATGAGTTGTGTATATTGGTATTGTTCTTTAAAAGTATGGTAGAGTTTTCCTGTGAATCCAACAGGATGAAAGTTTTATTGTCGTTGTTGATAGTGCTAGTGGTGGTGATTTCTCTTTTCTTCCCCCTGCCCCATTTTGGTAGTTGCTTAAGAAATAATTCCATGTCCTTTTCTAAAATTGAACTATCTAATATTTCTATCTGATCTTCTGTGAAAATGAATATTTATATTTTGGAAACAATTCCTCTATTTCTTTGGTATTCTCAGTTTATTAGCATATAACTGTGAAGAATAAGTACTAAAATTTCTTTTTCATTTCTTCTGATTTTATGCGATTTCACCTTTGTCAATTGCTTTTTGGTCATTTGATTTTCTTTCCTCTTCTTTTTAGTCAGTTTGGCTAAGGGATTATCAATTTTTTGTGGCTTTTCAATGAAACAACCTTTAGTTTTGTTTCTCATTTTTATTAACCTTTTCGGCTTTCAATTTATCTGCCTCCTCTAATATTAAATATCTCTTCTCATGCTTCTTTTGGACTTATTTATTGTTAGCTTTCTAGGTTTTTAAATGCATATTCAGTTCATTAAACCCTTCCTTTTTATTGCTTTATAATTATAATTATCATTTTCTTTCACACAATAATTGTTTTTTTTATGATTTGCTTTTTAACCCTTGGTTTATGGTTTATAAAGAATATGTTTCTTATTTCTGCCTTTTTGCATTTATCTAATATTTGTATGGTCAATTTTTATAAAAAGTTCCATGTGATATAGTGTGTGTGTTGGTATATGTGTGTTTGCGTGCACCTTTGTTTATGTATGTATGTGTGCATATGTATATGTATGTATATATGTATACATACATATATATATATATATATATATATTTCATTTACTTCTAGTTTCTACCTCCTGTTTCCTTTTTTATATATCTATCAATTTTGTAGTTTAGAGTCACAAAAAAATACTTTGGGGGGTGCTGGGCAGTGCTGAGGATTAGAAAATTAAGGAACCAATCTAAAGAATCCACAGATCACCTCAAAAAAAAAAACCTATGCTGCAAATTCCAAGGCACAGTGTTGAAAGTTATTAATTCCAACAGCAAATGACACACTTTGAAAGCAATCAAGAGAAAGGCATTCAAGTATAAAACAAAGGAATGTCTGATAGTGCTTAGCACAGTTCCTGGAAAATAATAAACACTTAAATGTTTATTGATTGACTGATTGATTAAACAGCACAGAATTATTCTGTAGACCCTGGAAACCACAGAAGGGAATGGAATAATATATTCCAAAAAGCAAAAAAGCTTGTCTTTTACATGTCTTTTACATGTCTTGAAAATTTGAGCCTAATCATTGATTTAAAAGATGGACTTTCAAAAAATGAGGGGCATTTGAAACAATGTGTGCGAGAGAGAGAGAGAGAGAGAGAGAGAGAGAGAGAGAGAAGAGAGAGAGAGAGAGAGAGAGATTATTTGATTTTTAAATACCTCAGATTAGAGAAACCCAAGCAGGTAAATAAATAAGTACAATTATCAATGAAAGCACAATGAAGAAAATAAATAATACTATTTCTAGAAACTATTAAAAGAAAAAAAAGAGACAAAATAAAAGACAACTATGGGATTAAACAACAACAAAAATAAATAAGAGGAGGACCATTAAGAAATTTCTTTCTAAATGTACATAAGCAGATGAAGATAAAAGCAACATTTAAATGGAAATAATAATAGTGGAGGAATAAGCCTGAAAAACCTAAGATTAACTTCTTAAAGAACCAATTGTGATCTATGGCCAGCTCAACCAGTCACATGGGATGATACTCACGTATTTTAAAAGCCTTCATATTTGGGGAATGGGATACTGGGAATGGGAGGGTGGAGTGGGGTGGAGATATTATCTAGAGAAGTAGTTCTCTTGCTCTCCTCATTATTCTTGAATTTTGTATTAATCTTTCACTTTTCCTTTCTCCTATTCAGTAACTCCTGCAGGAGTTATTTCTACTAGCAAAGTCTCTGACATTTTATGTGGTCCTATTTCCTTATTATACCTAATTTCCTATCATAATAATTACCTCCCTCACTAGGGAGTTGTGAGACTTAATTAATGTTTATAAAGTGCTTTGAGATCCCAAGATGAAAGATGCTGTAAAAGTGAGCTGTGTTGTTATTATATCCAGAGCCCATAAAAATTGCCAGAAATAAAGATTCCTTCAAAGGGCATACTTTTGTCCATGTTTCAAGACTTTATAATAAGTGTGTAAAAGGTCCCAGCCTGCCTCTTTTTTCCTCTGAGGACTTTGATGTGTCTTGCCCAGCCTTAAAATGAAGTGCCAACAGCTAGGAGATGGAAGGAGGAAGGACTTGGTCAGCTGTTCTGTACTATACATAGGTCTTGGGTTAGGTACTGGACAGTCATAGACGTTGTCTTTATGCACTGGGGTAGAACACAGGAGTTGAGAGAGTTAGAAGGGGTGGGGAAGAGAAGGAAACAATGAACAGTGGCCTATGCAAATATACTAACTTCCATACTTCAAGAATCCATAACTTCATCCACAAGGTGATTCCCTTCTATAATACCAATCTAAAGCTCTTCCCTCAATGTCAAGACTTTCTTTGTACCCCCTTATGCATTCATCATTTTCTAGTATTTTATATATGCATTTTGTATTGCATTCTGTATGTGAATGAGATGGCAGACAACATAGTCAATACAAACAAAGACTGCACACAAGAATTTTAGTTGTCCAAAATGGGAGAAGTGGTAGTCCCACTGTCCTTCTTTCTGGTCAGACCCTAGGGGTATTCTCCTCATTTCTAGGAAGCTAGGTGGTACAGTGGTAAAAGCTCTGGGCCTGGAATTGGGAAGATTGGAGCTCAAATCCAGCCTCAGACATTTACTAGCTGGGAGAACTTCGGAAAGTTACTTAATCTCTATTTGCCTCAGTTTCCTTAACTGTGAAAAGGGTATAATAAATAGAATCTACCTCCCCAAGTTGTTGTGAGGATAAAATGAGATAGTATTTGTAAAGTGCTTAGCATGGTACATGATACATAGTAGGCTCCATATAAATGTTAGCTATGTATTGTTGTTGTTGTTGTTGTTGTTGTTAGTGACACAGTTTAGGAAGGATGTTTATAGGAAATCATCCATGGGAAGACAATCAAGATGATGAAAAGTCATAAGTTCGTATCATATAAGGAACAATTGAAGAAACTAAAAATATATAGCCTAAAGAAAAGAGAACTTTGGTGGATGTGGGTTTTCTTTATATATTTTAAGGCTGTTATAGGAAATAGAGATTACTCCTAGGACAAGGAGCAATGAGTAGTCACAAAGAGATGAAACTTGGGCTAGGTAGGAGGAAAATTTCCTAAAACTTAGAGTTATCCAAAAGAAGTTAGTGGGCAGGAGACCCACAAAGGCAATAGGACCACTTGTCAGGTGTGTTATAGAAGGACTTTTTGCTCAGGTATGAGTTGGACCACATGGCCTCTGAGGTCTTTTCCAACCTAGAAGCTCTATGATTCTGTATTACAGCTACTCAGGCAGAATTGAACAATGGAAAGTGCATTAACTCTGAAGTAAGAAGACCTGGGTTTGGATCCTGCTTCTGACATTTACTTCCTATCTGTATCGGGACAAATCATTGATCAGTTTTCTCATCTGTAAAATGATGGCCTGTGAAGACCCTTCTAGCTCTGAATCCGTGAGCCACTGGAAATGGAGGAGACTTTTAAAAGCCCCAAACCAAACAGGATTTGCCCCAAAAGTACTTTCAGGTGAACTCACAGTGCCATGGATCTGTGATGTAACAAAAGGAAAAGATTTTTGAAAAGCTTTTATTTTCACTCCAGTTCTCTTTGGGGGGCCCCTTCCCCTCACACCGTACCATCTATAATGCTAGATTCAAATTCAATTCAATTTCAATTTAATGTACATAAGCACCTTTAAAAAAAATAGGGCTTGATGCCAAAAGACTTTAACAAGGGGGAGAAGAGGAAGGGAACGTAGGAAGAAGGGGAGATCCTGAGCTATTCTTCTCCAGATATGCCTAGGAAAAAATCATACCTTACACACTCAGCTCCATATTAGCCCACCACCTCCAAGGATTATCAGCACTTTTCAGAGGCTACAAAGATGAAAATCAACAGCATCTCTATATTCCAGGATCTTTCATTCTCATTTTCTTGTTGAAGGGAAAGAAGATGATATATGAACACAGATAAATACGATTAAAAGTATAATATGATAAAGAGTTTTTTAAAAATGATTTGCTATATTAACCATATCTTCTTGCCTTTCTTTTTTATTGAATGTCTCCTTTACCTTGTTAGGATGAGGACACATGCCCTCATTTTAGTTACATCAAAGAGTTACAGATTTAGAAAAAGAAGGGGAAAGTAACCTAGTTGAACTGGCCCATTACTTTACACATGAGGAAACTGAGATCTAGAGAAGGAAAATGGCTTGACCGAGGTCACACAGATAGCAAAATTGCAGAACTGAAATTCAAATACAATTTTTTCAGTCTGGAAATCCAATTCTCTCTCTCTCTCTCTCTCTCTCTCTCTCTCTCTCTCTCTCTCTCTCTCTCTCTCTCTCTCTCTCTCTCTCTCTCTCTCTCTCTCTCTCTCTCTCTCTCTCCTCTCTCTCTTTCTTCTATAGTAATCTGTACCCTATTGCTGGCTATATTCATAAGTCAATGTCAACTCCACAAGATGTGATACTTCAGTGCTTTGTACAAATGTTTCTGGGAATAAAATATATTAAAAAAAATTTGAAAGTATGTTGAACAGAGATATCAAGCCCAAGAATATCTTCCTTATGTAAAATAGAGAAGTAAAATCAGGAGATTAAGGTGCTGCCCCTTCTCTCCATTTCCCAAGGGATAATTAGGTGACATGGGGGATTGAGTGCTAGAACTGGAATCAGGAAGATCTGAGTTCAAATCTAGCCTCTGACACTCAATACCTATGTGATCCTGGGTAAGTCACTCAAATTCTGTCTGCCTTGGTTTCCTTATCTGTGAAATGGGGCTCATAATAGCACCTATTTTACAGGGTTTCTGTGAGGGTCAAATGAGATGGTTGGCATACAGTAAGCATTTAATAAATGTTTATTCTATTTCAATACTACAGAATTGGCATGGACATCTGTGGAACTCCTTATTATGTGCCTCTCAAAATCTCGGAGAATATGCCCTATAAAAATAAAAGCAACATATAATCCTTGAGATGTATTTTGTATAAACACTGTACCCTCAAACTTCCAGTTCAGGCCAAAAGCTGGAAAACTCTTATTCACAACATATGTAAAAGATTTTATAATTCGCTTCTGTGAGCTCCACTCATTTTTTGAAGTAATAAAATTGTTTCTCATTACTCTTGTGAGCTCCACTTTTTAGTCAGAACAGATATTTAAAAGAGATCCTATATACCCCCTTCTTCAGCTAATGCAATTTTCTCTAAGGGCTGTTTAGCAAAGCCAATCCAAAGTAAACATGCACACTGTTGATTACTTAATATAACAGGTCTTCTGAATATGATTAATCCAAAGTAAACTTGCAAATTGTTTGGTTACTTTATTTAACAATTCTTCTGGATAGGATTAGAATACTCTTCTTCCAAAATCATTAATGAGACATACATTCCAACTCAGATCTTTTCTTCTGTTCAGACCTCCAAAGATAATTATTACAAATTGGGCAAGTAATTGAATTTTACTCTACCCCTGGTCCTGTGCTAGGTACTATGAATCATACAAGAAATATAGATTAAATAGGCCCTATCCCTGCCTTCAAGGTGCTTAAAATCTGATTGAAAAGATAGCATAGACAAAACATGAAGAGTGAATATAAATAAGAATAGAATCAAAAGCTAAATTGTCCAATGTAAACTATAAGTGCTCAGAGACCTCAAAAGGAAGGCAAGATCACTACGGAATTGAGCACTGGGGGAAGACTTCCTAAAGAAGGTATCACTTGAGCTAGTCCTTAAAAGTTAGAAAGATTTTGGAATGGCAGAAACAGGAACAAGTAAGGATTTTCTAAATCTTAAATAAAAAGTCTCATAAATGAGAATGTCTGAAATTCCCTTATTGTAATAAGCTTCTATGGGGTAATGGTTAGCCTGGGAGAATGGAAAAGGAGATGTACACAATTAAAAGATCAAATACATGCAGGGCATGTCTCAAGGATATTAGACACTGAATGCAAAAGTTATAGCACAAAATAAAGTTATTTTTCCACTGAATTCAAGACAATTGACATAAGCAAGGGGAGATGGAAAGATGAGATATGCATCTGGATAATTCATATTCTGAAAGCATAACTTTTGAGGAAAAGAGGGAATTTGGACGAGGAGGCCATGCATAGACTAGTTACCTTCACAAGTTGAAATCCCAGGGAGAGAAAAAAAAAAAAAGCTTTGCATTTCATTCTGATCTCATGGAGATAGGGCCAGGTCAGTCACTATACTCATTCAAAGAAGTTTGCGGTCCTCTTGGATTCTACATTGTATCATGTCCAGAAAAATTTCCAAACACTAAACCAAGTGCAAACTATCTTTGAGATGTGAATTGGCACAAAGACCTTAAAACTAGAGACAGTTTGCTAACAAAAGGATAGATCTATACATGTATGTGTATGTGCATATACATATTTATGTGAAAATACAAAACATTTTAAATCCTATGGCTTTATGGATGACACTTATACAAGATTAGATTAATAACTGATATCTTGGAAAATCTGCCATTTTTTTTCTATTGTTTCAGTGTTCTCTTTGTGAAAGTTTGTGGCTGGGAGGAATACCATCACCATGCTAACATTGCCTATCTGTCTCCTAGAAAAAAAATTCATATATATATATATATACATACACATACATATGCACATGTATATACACATATATACACATGTGCGTATGTATATGTGTATATATAAGCATACACATACGTATGTGTGTATATATATGTATTTATGTATGTATTACAGAGCTTGATGCCAAAAAACTTCAGCAAACCATGATTGGGAGTGGGGAAAGAAGGAGAGGGGGAGAGATTGAGCTACTCTTCTCCAGGTATTCCTGTAAAATGGTTGTAGTTTAGACTCCCAGCCCCTTATTAGCCTACCCCCTCAGGGGAATGATAGAAATACTAATATATTTCAGACTCCCTTCCCCCAATACCACCATCTCAGGCAGAGGCAGCAATCTGGAAAGTTGTATCCCTAGGTGGGGACCATAAGAAGGTATGAGAAAGAACTGGTTATGGGGAATTTCCCCTTAGGGCTGGGTGGCCTGTACAATCTAGGATTCCTGTATAGCACATGACTGTGGTTTCTGTTAACTCTGAAGATTGCCAGAATGCTTGTAGGGATTAAAAACAGGAAATCCAATGGTCCACATAAATGATAGAGAAACTTTAAAGGACACACAAGTCTTCTCACAATGTGAAAAGTAACCAGACATTGACTGTTACTCTATTAGAGTACATAATGCCATTAAATAAGCTGGTGGCCATTTTGAAAAATTAACTCAACTTTGAATACATCAATACATATACCTTGAGGTGATGTGTTGTTGTGAAAAGAACACTGAAATTGGAGTAAAGAATCACAGTTCTACTCCTCACTAGCTAATTTTGTTTCTGTGGACAAGTTATAGATTTTTCTGAGCTTTGGTTTCATCTGTAAAATAGGAATGATTAAATGTAATCCATCTACTTCAAACAGTTGCTGCAAAACTCAAGAGATGATATATAGATAGACAGATAGATAGATAGATAGATAGATAGATAGATAGATAGATAGATAGATAGATCTATATCTATATCTATATCTATATCTATATATATATCTATGGAAGCAAAGCACTGAGTAAATGCAAGGGGAGATGAAAGGATAACTCTGAGAATTTACTTCACCACTATCTCTAATTTGCAGAGTTTAAACCAGACAACCTTACAACAGCCTGCAAGCCAGATTAGTTTGAATGAATACAGCAGCTAACTGCAGGCAACCCATGATACTCCCAACTGTGGCCCAAATTGGATGAAAATGTAATTTTCATGAATAAATAAATATGTTAAATTAATTAAATAAGTTAAATTAAATAAATAGATAAAAATACGATAAAATAAAGATAATATCACATTTTAAAACTAAATCAAAATGTAGCCCCTTGGAATCTTTATATGCAAATCATAGCCCCCATTTCTATTAGAGTTTGACATCATTACTTTAGAATACCAATAACATCATCTGTAATGCATTATGTATTGAGTGAGTGAGTGAATGAATGAATAAAAAGCAGAGGGCCACACCACAATGATTCCATGTCACAAAAGTCGGCATTCTTTATTGTGATGAAATGATGTGTGTTTGCACCAAAGAGAGACAAGCTGAAAATTCACATCCTCTATCCTTTACAAAAAGCATGCTATTTTTAACAGAAATAAGCAGCAGTTATGATGATAGCTATGATGATGATGATGATGATGATGATGATGACTGATGCTCAAAAACTTTACTGGCTCCCGATTTCTTACTGCATAATGTCCAAATTCTTTTACCGGCTATTCAAAGCCTTTTAAATATTTAACACAATATTTAAGGTAGAACCCGGGCTACCTTTCCAGCTCCCTTTTCAAAGTGCCTTGGTCTTAAATGCCTTCTTGCACCTCAAACAATTGAAATTATTACCTATCCTTCAAGCTCCAAGTCAGATGCTAAGCTCTTCAAAAAGTTTTCACAGAACCACCACCCATTCCCCTTCTACATCTTACCCTCAACTGATATATAGTGCTTTGAGCTTCTTATTCACTTATATTATAATTTGCAATGCAGGGAAAGCTGAAGATTATATCTCAGAGTCTCTCCCACTTGACTGTAATCTCCTTAGGGTCAGGGATTAGGTCTTACTTAACCTTTTATCTATATCCCTAAATACCTGTTGCATATTTTACCAAGTGTCAGGTTAATACTTAACTTTTCTTTAAGTCTGTAGTTAGGTGGACAGTGTAAAATGGATCACAACATAACAAATATGGAGGTAGAAGAGAGGATTTTTCAAGATCAGCTACCACAACAACCACATTTTATAAACAAGTAAACTGAGTCCTAGAAAAGTCAAGTGACTGATCCAAGCTCATACATTTAACAAGTAGTAAAGCACATGGCAGGTGCTTTAAAATGTTTGTTGTGTAAGTGATGTGGTACTTATATTTATCACAACCAGATCCATGTGAAGTTATAAAGTTGGTAGTCTTTGATGGCCTTCAAACTTTTCTTTCAATGTCTTTTTTCCCCAGTGCTCTCCCCTCAAAAATCCTAGAACTCACATTCTTGCTCCTTCTCACTCTTTAATAAAGCCTGATGTCACAGCCTTCATTGACATTAAGATAGATAATGAGTTGAAATTAAAATAAAAATTGTCTCTATTTTAATAAAGGCTGAAAATCAAATGGTTAAAAAATGGAATGTGAAATTTCACACATTAACCAGCAGGTTAATCTCTTTTAAGAGAGATATCAGCCCTTGCTGATGGAGCTAAAGTGAAACAAGGTGGGCATCTCAGTGTAACATCCTGAGTGCTGCTGCCTAGGCATCACTTTCAGCCACACTCACTATTATTTGGCCAAAAATGAATTTTCTGTTTAACTAAAAGGTCAGCTCTATACTTATGAAAGATTATGAGGCATTTTCTCATAGTAATAATGTCATAAATAATGGTCAGGATCAGAAGAAAACTCCATCAAAAATAATCTATTAAAAACATAATGTAGCTACATTTTGTAGAATTAAACTGTCTGTAGAATACATGCTTCACTATTTTTAAAACAATAAAACTTCATTTAAAATTTTTTTTTAAAAATCTATTCTTAGCTTTTCTATGGGAGAGAAGAACATGTACACAGAGAAGTAAAACAAAGTGTATATAATGTATAAATAAATAAAACACACAAATAAAAATAAAAGCACTTTCAAGAGGGAACAAAATAATGACCACTGGTGTCCATAGGCCTCTTACAGGAGGAACTGGACCTAGAACTGGGTCTTAAAGGGAGTCATGTGTTAAAAGTGGCACAGGGAAAAGGGAAATCATTCCAGGCACAAGAGACAGCCTGTGCAAGGCCCAAAGGAAGGAGATGGCACATCATGGAGCCATGGACCATTCTGGATGAACTTAGTGCATGTGAAGAAGTAACTTGGATCAATCTGGAAAGAGAGTTTAGAGCCAGATGGCAAACAGTTTCAAATGTCTAACAGAAAAGGTCATGTTTTTATTCTAGAGGGAATACGGAGCACCACAAAATCTTGTTGAGCAGGTGACTGAAATGTTCAGAACTATGCTTTAGGATCGCCATGTTGAAATCTATTTGGATAGGGATATAGAAGAGAATAGGGAGAATTTGGAGACAGGCAGGGCCCTTAGGAAAAAACAGAAAGGAATTCATTTTAAGATGAATAAGAGGTAGTACTATCCTACATGTTGGAAAATTAACTTAGGGAGCTTATTACCCAAAGAGACAATACCTACAGAGCATTATAAGTGGTTATTTTTTCTTTAAATGGGCAGTTAGGTGACACAGTGGATAGAGTTCTGGGCCTGGAGTCAGGAAGACCTGAGTTCAATTTCGGCTTCAGACACTTACCAGCTATGTGACCTCAGGCAATTCACTTAATCTTGTTTGCCTCAATTTCCTCAGTAAAATGAACTAAAAAAGGAAATTGCAAACTACTGCAATATCTTTGCCAAGAAAACCCTAAATGGGGTCACAGTGAGTAAGATATGACTTTAAAAAATGACCAAACAGCAACAAAAATTTAGACACGTGTACAAATGAGAGTTTTCTAATGAGTTAAGAAAAGAAACTGGGAAGCTATGGGGATTGTCCCAAATTTTTAACAAGACAATCCAGGTCTTCCCCCACACTATATTAGTCAGAACTCACTGGTCTTGGAGTCAGAAGATTTTGGTTTGAGGCTTGGCTAGTATATTGACTAGCTGTATAAGATAATTCCTGTCTTTGGACCTCCTCTTCCCATATGTAAAATGAAGATTACTGTTGGACATTCCCCCTCTCTGCTGTAAGGAAAGTCGCTTGTAAACCTCAAAGCAATAAAAATGTGAGTTGTTATTCTATCTCTTGGTACCCCTGTGAGGGATAGACTCATGGGCCAGACGGAATGGGGGCAGACACAGAAAGGTGTTTCTAATGATCCCGCTCTATTCTCCAAGCTGAAAATGTTACGCTCAGCTCCTCATTTCAAGGACTTTTTAACTCCATAGTTTCAGGTTATCCAAACAGTGTGCTAAAAACCACCATCTAAAACACGGAAAGTAATTTAGCAAATTATGCTTCTTAATCCCAAATCTTTTGCTCCTCTCTACCCTTCAGACTCCTTCTCTTGACATGATCCTGTAAGCTGCCTGCTTTTCCAACTCGTCTCTGGTGTCATTCTAATTGCCACTAATCGCTTCAGTAAAATTCAGCCATCAAAACTGTCCCAACAATCAGTTTACCCTTTGACCCCCTCCTCTTAGCCTTCAGTCAATTTCATATGTTACTAATCCATCGTATTGGCCTGTTGTAAGCCCCCCCCAACTACTAAAAGCCAAAATAATGTCCAGCTGCTTTCATTAAAATAGTCTTCCCTTCCCTCTCCCCCCTCCCACCCAACCCCTCATCAAACAGCCCTGTGGTCTGGGTTCATATAACATCCCAAAGCATTTACTCTGGCTTTGTTCTGTGGGCCCAGGAAAAGGAGGGATGGAGCACATCCCCTCTAGACCTGGACCTCACCTTTCTTCTTCACACCTGGGGAGGTGAAAAGCCAGGCTCCACCTTCTTGGGCTTGTATTACACTACCTTTGTTTTGGGCAGGGGTAAAGATCACACAGGTGACAAGGGAGAGAGATCAGAGAGAGAGAGAGAGAGAGAGAGAGCGAGAGAGCGAGAGAGAGAATACTGACAGGGGGGGAAACAGTGAGGCCCCTGGCTCCCAGCCAGGCTTAAGAGACCTTTCAGTTCTGCATGTCCCGACTAAGTCTCCCATAGCCAAACTCTAAACAAAAAATGCCCTCCTTCCAAGGGAAAGAAATGCATGTGACCCCTAAGAGTCAAGCCTGACACACTACCTTTTCCACTTGTCCTTCTGAGCTCAAGTATTCACCCTGGCAAATCCACCAGGACTCATTGAACCTTAAGCACATATCAAATTCTTGCCAGGACACATTCAAATTTAGGTACAGATCAAATTCTTGGCAGGATACATTCAAATTTAGGTACAGATCAAATTCTTGGCAGTAAATCTGAAAGATGAATTAACATGAGTATGAATACATACATCTGTGTGTGTATATACACAGACACACATACACATGTACATGTAATACCAAAACTTTTAGTGAATTCATAAATTGTTAAAGATTTTATGATATATACATGTACATATATGCATCTATATGTAAGCAAGGATGTCTATTTATTTGAGTCATATCCAGAATTGTATGCCTGAATCACTTTACATACCACTATACCACTATCACTGGAAACCAGTTGGGTAAAAGGGAGAGGGGGGAGGTGTTGTATGCACTCAATGACTTTTAAGGACCCTTCTAGGTCAATAATCCAATTATTTAATTCCAAGATCCTCACTTCCCTGAAAAAAAAGGCAACCAATTTGATTCAAAAAGCATTTCTTTTTTGCTATGTTAAGACAGCAATGCTAGGAACTGAGGGGTACACAACATTTAAATAAAACACAGTCCTTACTCTAACATAAAGTTATAGTTTCGAAGAGATATTAGATTCAGAGATAGCCATAATGCAAAATAATAGAAGAGAAGACTATTACTTCAATGCTTCAGGGATTTGTGATTTCAGCAACATAAGTGCTCCCTCCAACTATTGTAGATCACAATTATATATTTTTTAATTTATTTTTATTTTTGGAGGCAATCGAGGTTAAGTGACTTGCCCCAGGGTCACACAACTTGTGTCTGAGGCCAACTTGAACTCAGGTCCTCCTAACTCCAGAATCGGCGTTCTATCCATTATGCCCCTACCTACTCCACTTCATGATTATATTGATGACTCTCAGACATACTTGGGGCAGCCTGATGGTACAATGGATAGAGTCCCATGCCTGGAGTCAGGAAGACCTGAGTTCAGATCTAGCCTTAGGCACTTACTACCTGTGCAACCCTGCACAAGTCATTTAAACTCCACCTCAGTTTTCTTATCTGAAAACTAGGGCTAGTAACAGTATCTACCTCCCAAGGTTGTCATGAGGATCAAATGAGACAGTAATTATAAAGTACCTAGCACAGTGCCTGGCACATAGGAAGTGTTATATAAATGCTCAATTGGTTCTTTCTATTTATTTATTTATTTTTAACATTCTTTTTTTAAAGTTTGAATTCCAAAGTCTCTCTGTCCCTCCCTCCTCCACTGAAAAGGCAAGCAATAGGATATCAATTATACGTGCGAAATTATGCAAAATGCATTTGCATAGTAACCATATCACAAAAAAAGCAAGAAGAATAACGTAAGAGAAGTATACTTCAATTTGCACTCAGTTCATCAATTCTCTCTCTGGAAGTGGATAACGTTTTCATCATAGGTCTTTCAAAAATGTCTTTGATCATTGTATTGATCAGAGCAGCTCAGTCTTTCACAACTGATCGTCATTATAACATTGCTATCACTGTATACAACGATCTCCTGGTTCTGTTCACTTCCCTTCACCTCAGTTCATATACATCTTCCCAAGTTTTTCTAAAGCCATCCCCATCACATCATTTCTTGTAGTATACTAGTATTCCACCACAATTATGTATCATATCTTGTTCAGCCATCCCCTGATTGATGGACATAATCTCAATTTCCAGTTCTTTGCCACCATAAAAAGAACTTATGTAAATATTTTTTAATGTATAAGTTCTTTCTCTTTTTCCTTTTTCAATACAGACACAATAATGGTATAGCTGGGTAAGAGGGTATAGTGCAAAGGTTCTTAATCTTATTTGTGTCACAGACACATTTGGCAGGCTAATTAAGGCTATAGATCTCTTGTAATAATAATGTATTTAAGCATACAAAATAAAATTTATAGGACTACAAAGGCAACTGTTCTAATACCATTATCAAAGTCTTTTTAAATGGTTTTATGAAACCCAAGTTCAGAACTTCTTCCTTAGTAGATGGCCTTAAGGAGTTTCTACTACTAGTATATTTATCCCTCATAATTAACCTGATAATGGACCTCTGCCTTTTTCTAGAATAATCCTTGGATAACAAATATAGAATCCATCATAGGACCCCTACTCAAAGCTTTCCCAGCTTAGTAGGTCACAACAGAGTTTGTTCTCCACTACCATAGCCTTTGTGAGGCACCTAAATGGAACAGTGGATAGAAGGCTGAATTTAGACACAAAAAGATAGGAGTTCAAATCCTGTGTGATGTTGGGAAATCACTCAGCCTCAGATTGCTCATCTAGAAAATGGGGATAATAATAACATCTTCCTCACAGGTCAAATGAGATAACATTTCTAAAGTGTCCCACAAACCTTAAAGTATTATACAAATATAAGCTATCATTTTTATTTAGCATTACTACTATTATCATTTTCGAATCCAGCATGAGAATTCTTTCAACTAATGCACCTTACTAGCCTTAGTAAAATGTGTAAGGCTCAAAAAGGTTAAATGACTTGTCTATGGTCACACAATTAGTACCATATCGAGTCCTTCCTCTCCAGTCTTTCCTTTCTCCAGGTGCAACATAAAAACTTTATCTCCATTTAAAATGAAATGGATGCAGATGATTTATTTCTTCCATAGTTTAGCTTTGGAGAAGATTAACCTTTTTTCCCCAAGTTTCCTTTATGTCTCAGGAAACTGAACAAGGAAAAAATGACATTGGCAGATGGCTGCTTGTGTCACAAATCCATGCCATTATTCTCCATGCCCAAACAACTTGGACTCTCACAGCATTTAAAATAAACAAAGGATTATAGCTTTATCATCTTAGAATGAAAGGCCAGAGTTCCCAAGGTGGGAAGAAGCGTGGGACAATGAGAACAAGGATTATAGAATTATAGACCTCGGAGTTGGAAGAGATTGCGTAAGTCAACTAATACAGCCCATCCCTGAACAAAATATTCCACTATAACATCCCCAACAAGTACTCAGATATTCAGGTACTCCAATACAATGACTTTCAAATGCACCCCATTCCATTTGTGGTCAACTGCCATTATTAAATAATTCTCCCCTAGATTAAGCTGAAACCTGACTCTCTAAGCATCCACCTACCTATTGTTCTCAAATCCACCTTGGGGAGGTGGGTAGGCAGAAGAAGGATGTGTTTGGGGCAATAATGGGAAACAGAAGAGATTCTGATTGTTGCTGCTGTATTTTTCTTAGCTGTTTGGCTTTTTATTTTTTGCCTTTATATCTAAAACAGGTTTAAGGGATTGTAAAGCAAAGTGCTTGGCATATAGAAAATTCTATAAGAAAGCCAAAGAATTTTCTCATTGATGGTAATAAGTGCATATTAATCCACCCCATGCAGAAGTCATAAAAGCAAACTGCTTTCCCTCTGCTTATTTCCAATCCTCCAAGCGCTTACCAGATAAAGTTCTGTTAGAAGTGGCAATCTCTATTTCTTTTTTCAAAAAAAAAAATGCTCTCCAACCATGTAGCAAAAGCCCATCTCAACTACCACAAACTGCCTTCTTGTCAGGTGCTGTTATCCATTAAGTGGATTATTGTTTTCCTTTTCTTTCATCATCTTTTTCCTGAGGCATGTTATCCTTCCAAGACAGAGAACAAGCACATCACAGGTTTCTGTTCCAAGACCTGGAGTATAAATCCATCGTATCTTTAGCTCCCCTCACTGTTCTCTAACCAAATTAGAGCCATCTCTGCCTGCTGTCAAAACACACCACCCTCTCTTACACTGGCTCAGAGGGATCCTGATGGATGGAATGCCCCTCTTTACCTTCTTTGCCAGTTGAATTCCTATCTATGCATTAAATCCCAAAGAAATGTTATCTCCTCCAAGAAGATTCCTCTGATCTGTCGCCACCCCATACTGATAATTTTCATCACTACCCCACACCACTTCAGATAACACATTTTGTGCACCTCTCTAAAAAATCTGACATCTAATAGAATGCATTACTCTACTCCATATTGCTGGGGAGTTTTGTCCTATAAATCAATCACAAGCATTTATTAAGTCCTCTGTGCCAGGTGCTATACTAGTTGATAGATATACAAAGATGAAAGTGAGATTGTCTTTCCCCTCAAGTAACTTTCGTTCTAGGGGCATACAACATGCTCACAAATAAGTAAATACAGGATATATAATAAAGATACAGTTGAAGGAGGGAGAATTAACATCTGTATATTGTTTGAGAGCACAGGTCATAACTTATCTAAAATTGGTATCTCCCTCAGCCCTTAGCACTTAATAAACATTTCTCATATTATATTATTTGTTTTATTCATCTCTTACATTAATCAGAGAAGGAGAGTTACAGAATCCCAGGATCCCAGGAAATGAAATGACCTTATTCGAGATCATTAAGTCATAAAATGATAGATTTATAGAATTTACATCTGGAAGGGACTTCAGAGTACATGTAGTCCAATCTTCTCATTTTACAGATGGAAAAATGGAAAGCCGAGAAAAGGAAAGGGAATAGTGGGGTTGGGATTTAAGGCCAGGTTATCTGATCCAGTGCTCTTTCTACCATATCTCATTGCTTCTCTACACCATAAAGACAGAATAAGCACATCTAGTCCAACCCCATCATTTCACAGATGACTCAGCTGAGACACAAGAAAAGGCTCATTTGTAGTTACCCAGGATCATACAATGAGTTAATGGCAGAATAAAAATGAAAACTCAGGGTTTCTTTCAAATATTTTATGCCACGTTTGAATGCATACTAAAACCCTGAATTTCATTTTTCATTACTACCCAATAGTAACCTAAGTATGACCACCATGTCAGATATAAAAAGCATATTAACCTACCCAAAGCATATTATTGGTAGAACACTTGAAGCACAACCACTTATGTGAGGGGCTTTCTGAATATTCACCTTAAGTTCAAATTACTCTGTGAGTCCACGTCTTTTCTCTAGTTAGCCAAAGGACATAGCTGAAAACAAAGTAAGTTAATGAAATGCCACAGTAAGAAATGTTACTCTAAAACATCCCAACGTCCGACCACCTAGGGCATGTGTAGGCAGTCTATGCACAAGGAGTGGCTATTCACATCTTCAATGCTATAGGACTGTCAGTATTTTTTGGTGATTTTTGGCCTCTTTGGGGCCTGTTTTCCCCTGAGTTTGGTGGCTCCATTAGTTTCTTGGTAGTATGTAATCTCAATGAATCATCATCATTGTCATCATCATCATCATTATCATCATCATCATCATCATCATCATACTAGCTAGTATTTATATAGTGCTTCATGGTTCGCAAAGTGCCTTACAAATATTATTCCATCTAATTCTCACAACAATCCTAAGAGGTAAGTGCTATTATTGTCCCCATTTTGTCATGAGGAAACTGGGCCTGACAGCGATTAAGTGTCTTGCCCAGGCTCACACAGTCAACAAGCACCCCATGGCAGATTTGAACTCAGGATCCCCTGACTCCAGATCCAGCCCTCTATCTACTTAATATTGCTATGGTGGTAAATATTTTGCTGTTCTCATAGTAGCTGGAGAGTAGATAGTCTCTTCCAAACATTGTTTCCTGCTACTAGCTTCTAGGCTTGTCTCTTTAGGTTTACTCACCTGCCATCTCAGTTTTTCTGTACTTGGTTATAGAGGTTAGGATCTCCTCTTGACAAGATAGAGCGACAGCTCCCTAAGTTATAGCCACCATACTCTCAGACAACAACATCTAGGCAGAGAGACTCCAGGCTAAGAATAGATCTATTCTTTTCAATCCCAATTGTTTGATGGAATTGAGAGCCCAATCCCATAACCAGTATGGATCAGGGACAGCACTTGAACCCAGAGTCTTCCTAACTCTAAAGTCAGTCACTGCATCCCTTCTACCTTGCTTTCTGAAACTACCAGGGAAAATAATATTTCCATGGCATAGTCCTTTTTTTCACTTGCTTTCAGTTTTCCATTCCTCCTGAGGCATTTTTAGAAGAAAAAAATTAAATATGGAAACAATTTTGGCCACTTTCTCTAATTGTTCACCTGATGTCCAGTTGGATAGAATTTCACTGTGAGGTGTCATACTAAGTAGAATTCATTTTTTGACCTCTGGGGTTTCTGCTCTATAAAGAGGCCCACATTTCACTCATATATCTAAAGATGCTTTACTGACACCTCATTCAGGTCCTGGTGTTGTGGTCTCTGTGCTCTCTATAAGTCAAAGGAGTTCAGAGGCAATTCCCTTAATGTATCTTGGCATTCTGCAGGGGCTTAGTATCCATGGGGTGTGACAGACCTCAGATCTAGATATTACATTGGACAGGGTTGTGTCAGCAGGCCACTAAAACAAGGAGTTAATATAGACTAATTTATTTGGGGGGTAGGAGGGAGAAATTTATCAAACTGGTTGTTGGCAGGAATGTTGACACAAAAAATGTGATTGGATTTCCCACACACACACACACACACACACACTTTTAAAATGGTTGTATTAATATATCACTGTATTGTCTACATCTGCTGCTCTTACCCCATCCTTCATTGGTTGTTCCCGTGCCATCTTATCCATGGAGTCTACTGATTCTTTACCTAGAAATAATCTCTTTGTTCATTGATCTCACAGCACTTTGCTATGAATGAATCATACGCTACTTTGAATTATATTCACCTGTATTCATTTTATCACCAATTAAATGGAATGAATGAATGAATCATAAGCTACTTTGAATTATATTCACCTGTATTCATTTTATCACCAATTAAATTGTAGCCTCTTAAGTCCAAGGGACTGTATTTTATTTATCATTATATTTCCTCACCTACCCCACTTAGAAGTAATTCATCACCACCCTCCCCTCCAATTAGTTGCCAAGTCTCATCAGTTCCATTTCTACAATATCTTAATCCTTCATTCCACTAATATAGTCATTAAATTTATTTGGGGCCTAATCTTTTTTTTTCTGGACTATTATAGTGACTTCCTGATTCTAATCCTGATTTCCAGTCCCTTTCTCTCTCTAACCTGTCCTGCATACAACTGCTAAAATCATCTTTCTAAAGCACAAAAGGAAGGAGAGGGAAGGGAATGAGCATTTATTAAGTGCCTGCTGTGTGCCAGGTACCGTGCTAAGCACTTTACAAATATTATCTTATTTGATCCTCACAACACCAGAGAGGGGGTATTAATATTATCCCCATTTTGCACTTAAGCACCAGTTTTACTATTCACCCCATGCTAAAGAAACTTCAGTGGCTCTGATCTAGGATAAACTATAAACTCCTCTATTTAGTATATAAAAACTTTCACATTAAGGTGTTGTACTATGCAGAATTCATTTTTCTTTTTACCTTTGAGGTTTCTCCTCTTTATAGAAGCCCACAAATCACTCACATATCTAAAAGCTCTCTTTTTTTACAATCCTTTTCAAGCTTAGGTTGATATCTCATTCAGTTCCTGGTGTTGTGGTCTCTCTTCTTAGTCACAGGCATACAGAGGAAATTGCCTTAATGGGACTTTGCCACCTGACTCCAGCCACCCTTCTCAGACTTATTCACTCTGTGTTCCAGTGAAACAAATGTACTCATTCCCCCCTGCATTTGGTACTCAATCTCCTTCCTGTATATGTTTTCATAAGACATCCTTCATGCCTGGGATGTACCTCTTCCTGAACACCACCTCTTAGCATTCTTAGCTTCCTTCAAATAATGGCTGATGTCCCACATCCCATGGGAAATATTTTCTGCACTCCTTACTTGTTAGGGTTCTTTCTTTCCTCCTCAAATTATCATGTATAGGGTTCTCTGCTTACAGGTTGTATTTAATACTTTGCTAGTAGATTGGAAGCTCCAAGAGGGCAAGCTTCTTTAACACCTAGCACGGTACAGAATACAGAGTAGTCACTGCACAAATTCTTGCTTAACTGGATTGGAATGAATGAATATTAGGCTAAGTTTGAAAGTATCTTTTTAGAAGATAGCACATTATTGTGGGCAGGAATAAAATGATTAATGTGCTTCTTTTGTCTCTGAAATGAGTCACTATCAACTGGATTAGGCATTGTGGATTCATCATATGAAAGTCTTCAAGGGCTACAGTGTGTGTTTTTATGGGCATAATTCAATTTATTGCAATAAGGCAAATTTAAGTGTCTTGCCTTTTCCATTCCAAGAATTAGGATTTCCACTTAATACCTGAGCATTTCGCCTTCTGGACCCCTCTTGATCAATGGTTCCACACTCATGCTTCCATTTGCAGAGTGGATGCCACATCAGAAGTAAATGGGTCCTTTGTGGGAGATTTTAGAGTCAAAGCCCTTCTTTGACATCATTTCATCATCTCCTCTCTGCCAGGCAACAGCAGCTATCACTTCAAATTCAGGTAAAGTACTTTGGAAGGAGACTTTCTTTTGCTCACTTTCTCACCATGAAATCTGAATTTCACGCATTTATAACATTGCCTTTTAAGGAGGGCTGAAGGTTCCAGCATTTAGGTCTGGTTCAACCATACCTAATGCTATATCCTGTCATTTTAAATATTCAAGTCACCATTTCTTCCTCTCCACAACCCATCTTGCCCTGTCCCTGGTCATTTAAAATAGATTAGAAGGTTCTCTCTGGACATTCCCAACCCAAGACCTTTCAGTTCTGTCCCTGTTCATTTCCAGAGGCATCCCTTGTACATTTTTATTTTGTATTATATTACTCGTTTATTTATTTACAAAAGTGTATCATATGCTCCACTGGGCAATATGCCGTTCTGGGCACTTTCCAGAAAATTAAAAACATAAATTAAGTAGAAATGGCCAAGGCCACAGAACAACGGAGGTCTTTTAGCCTCCACAGAGTAGGCTGCTATTACAGCTAGTACCTTTGGAGAAGAGGGAATTACCTGTAATTCTTGTTCTCTTGAAGGTGGGTAGTTTATAATGGGTCCCTATTCACCTTCACACCTCCCCTGAGGAGTTCTTAGCTGTTAGATTTCTTTGGCTGCTGAGGGACTGGCAGACAGGGGTTAGCACATTCCTATGACCCCAGGTTGTTTTGTGAGACTGCTAAAGATTCTTACATTCTTTAACTCCTATACTTAATTTTCTGAATTTCAACCTTTCCCCAGGGCTGAATGCTAAAGGGAGTTCTTGAAGAAACCAACTCTGTACTTCCAAGGAAAGTCTCCCCCAATGATAGCTCCTTTTCATTCACAAAAGTCTGGCCTCCAAATAAATGGAGCAGAAATGCCACCCATTTGCCAGTGGGTTAAACTGTCCACACCTGAGACCTCCATATCCAGCCAAATCTTGAATCTAAACTCTAAAATTTCTAACTGAAAAAATGTCAACTGTCACCTGACATAGTTTGCCCTCCTCCTTCTAGACTAATTTTAAAATGGTTTCCACTAAAGTAGAAAGAATGTGGTGAAAAATTCAGTGACCTAGGATTCAGGATACTTAGTGGACCCGGTCAGTCCTTCTTAGCCCTGTCACTAAGTATATGACTGACTGTAAGCAAGCTGTTTAGTGGAGAATTACATAATGATGATGATAAAAATGGCAACAACAATAATAATAATAGCTGGCATTTATATAGTGTTTAAGATTTGCAAACAACCCTGTGAAGCAGGTCCTAATTGTTATTTGAATTTTACAGATGAAGAAATAAAAGCACAGAGACATTAAATGATTTGCCCAGGATCCCACAGCTAGTCAGTATCTAAGGCAGGATTCTAATTTAGGTCTTCATAACTGCAAGTCCTATACTCCATCCACTGCACCACCTAACTGACCATACACAGAATCATAAAATATGAGAATTGGAGAGAGTATTGTGGGCTAGTCATGATTCAGTCCATTGCCTCCAGTAGCTTAAGCCTGAAATTGGAATAAAATGAATAAGGCACATTAGATAGTTAACAAAAGGAAGTCTACTTAGCCACAGCAGAGGAAAGATATTCAATGAGGATACTCAGTGAAGACACCCTGTTGATTCAGCTATGCTTAGCTTCCCAGTGTTGGTCATGTTATTGTTCCAAGATCTCCTTCAGAACAATGATGAAGCTAGGTCAACAACCTGAGTCAGTCCCCTGAAAAAATCAGGTCTCAAAGAACGTTTTGAAACCTCTTTAAAAAATATCTAGCCTAACCTATATAACTTTAGCAAAAGTTAGACCCAGCCTACATGGCAGGACCTAGAAAATTCTGTCCCTATTCCAAAGGGATCTCAAAATTCATGTAGTCCAACACTTACCAAAATGTGAATTTCCTGACAATTTCTTGATTTAGCATCAGTTTGAATGTTTCCATTGATAGAGGATTCACTAAACCCAAAGTCATTCGGGACATTTGGGGACAATTTAAATTTTTATGGCATTTTGCCTCACATCAAACTCCAATGTGTGTGAGCTTTTTGTTAGGAACTTCCTTCCCTAATGCACCTTCTCAAGGACTTAGAGTCTTAAAGATTTTCCTAAAGTGTTGAGAAGTTAACTGACCCAGCCAATACGTGGAAGTGGTGAGACTCAAATCCAGCATCTCCTGACTCTGGGGTTAGCTCTCTCCCAACTCTGTTATTATGCCAACCTAGTTATGAATCTAATTTGAATCCAGCTCCTCTGACTCCAAATCTTAGCTTCTATCAACTCTACCATATTGCTTCTCAAGGAATCTACCACATAATCATAAATCTAGAGCCAAAGGGGGCCTGAGATGCTATCTAGACCAACTCTCTCATTTGACAGATGAGGAATGTCTACCCCAGGTTAATTAAGTGACTTCCACAAGTTCACACAGGTAGTAAGCATTGGAGGTGGGATTTGAACCCAGGTCCTATGTTCTTTTCAATATATCACAATGGCTCCAACAGCACTGCAGATGGCATGAGTCGGGTAAAGTTCTTAGATCACTTCGCAAGCAGGGTCCCTGCCAAGACTATCTTTCCTCCCTGGTTATTGGAGTCACTCCTAGGATGCCCTTTCCATTGCATCCCTTACTGTCATCCTTTTATTAGTCCTGGGGCCAGCCCTAAGTTCCTAAGTCAAAGTCTGCACCTGAACAAGCACCTCAAGAAAATAATTTCTCAGTGAACCTAGTGTGAAGTGTTTTGTGGGGGAAAAATAACAAACTCATCGCACCACTACCACTGTACCTGCTCAAGAAACAGCAGGATACTCCTCGTGAATCAACAGCACCACATTCCTCGTTGTTTTCAACAACCTTCCAGAAACCTATTTAGGCTGGAGATGATGTAAAAGGGGAGGGTGGTAAAAGTAGGGGAAGGGAGAGTACCTTTCTGCAACATAGTGACGGTGATGGCCTTGACAGGACAATTTCCATTGCTTCTTTTTCTAGTCCCAGATTTGGGGCCTGGCAGGAGGGAAGAGGGACTATCTTGTTTAACCCTCACCAAACTGGGATTTTCATTCAGTAGAGAAGCCAATTTTCTCTCTAGTCTTGGTCTCCACTAAAATCTGACTCTAATGCCTTTCACCATGACACAGAGATGAGCCTGAATCCTTGAATCAGTGAGTTAGTTGAGAAGCATTTATTAAGCACCTACTGTGTGCCAGACATTGTGCTAGGGACTCAAAGAATGGCAAAAAAAAAAAACAGTCCCTGCTCACAAGGAGCTCACAGTCTAATGGAGAGATAACAGGCAAATAGTTATGTGAAAACAAGATGTAGATGGACATAAATTCAAGGTAATCAGCAGAGGAAAGACACTAGCATTAAAGAGAATCAGGAAAGGCTTTTAGAAAGTGGGGTTTTAGCTGGAATTTCAGCCTAAGCCAATGAAGTACAATCTAAAGGGGCTTGAAGTTTCAGGGGCTGAATGACTGTGCCTGCTGAGGACCAGCCTTGGTCCATTCAGAGATGCTTATCACCAGAGCTAGACCACCACACAATAGTTATTTTCAGCCACAACAACCGATGTAGACCATCTAATGAGATATAGAAGATATTACGATCTGCATGGAGGAGAGAGGTATTAGAGGAGCGCCCACATGAAAGAAATGTTAAGTCAGCTATTTGGCTAATTCATTGAATTGTTTAGTAAGCCTGAAGCCTGTTTTGTTAACTTTTTTATACCATCCAATTCTTTTTGATGGTGTCATTGCTCATTAATAATTTCTGGTTAATAACTTACCTTCTTCCAATGTTCCAGGCACTATGCTAGGTATTAGCTGGGGAAACAAAAGATTAAAAATAATTATAGATTTGGAGCTAAAAGAAACCGTAGAAGGAACTTAGTGCAACTTCCACATTTTCTAAATGAGGATACTGAGGCCTAGAGAGATTAAATGACTGGCCCATAGAATGCTTCCTAGGTGACCAAAGTCACCTAGGAAGTAAGTAGAAAGATCGAGATTCAAATCCAGATCCTCTGTCTCTATACTGCTACATTGGTGTGGAAAGAATACCAAGACTAGTTTGGGAATTCAATTCCTCCACTTAATGACTGAAACCTCGAACAAGGCCAGTTCACCTGCCTAAGCCTCAGTTTTGCTATCTGTAAAAAGAGGATAATAGTATTTACAATGTTGACTTAAAGGGTCATTTAGAAGGGTGGTATGAGGCTTAAGTGAGATAATTCATGAAAATAATTAGCAAATGTTAAACCACTATTTGCTAGGTGGTGGTGTTAGTTAAAGTACTATAAAAACATGAAATAATTTTTGTCATTGTACATTAACGCATCATTTTATTCCAGCTTATAAATTAGGAACAAAGCAACTACCAACATATACCAATTAATATCCTCTTGAAGTATTTGTTACTGTAGAGAGAAGTGTCTTTTTCTAAGACATTTTGAAGTTTGCAGAGGACCAACATCCTGTGGGCCATTTTTTGGCTTCTCCCTAGGTTATAGCCCAGAAAACTTAACCCTAAGCATCCCAAAAAATCAGCTCTTTCAATCAAGAGCTAAAGCTCACCTGGAATAGAAACTCCTTGGAGGCACAAACCAAATACCAGTAACCTAGTTTGAAGTGGATTGGGTCTACAATGCCCCTATCAGTTAAGTTTTGCTAGAAAGGCATAAAGCAACAATCTGCTTCTGGTTGGACTGGCTTCCCCAATATATGTCATCTTTTTTCTATGCCATAAGTAGAAACAGCAAGTCTGCAGACTCTACATCATCTCACCTCTTTTAATTTTTTTTTTTGTGAGGCATTTGGGGTTAAGTGACTTGCCAAGAGTCACATAGCTAGTTAGCGTTATGTGTCTGAGGCCAGATTTGAACTCAAGTCCTCCTGACTCCAGCACCACTTAGCTGCCCCCTCACCCCTCTTAATTACCCCCTTTACCCATTGATGAGTCCCTCCAAAAATCTCCATTTTTAGACCAGCCATCTTACATTCCTTTCCAGGATGTGCATCTGTAAGCTCTTCACCACTGTGCCTCAACCGCATTTTCGTCCTGAAATTTCTCTCCACTGTGCAGCCCCCTTCTTCCACTGGTGAAGTTCTACTGGAACTTCCATTTTGAGGAAAGACCACAGGCCAGTCCTCTTTCATTCTTCTCCCAATGATATCCTCCCCACCCACCACAAGGTAACTTTCTCTCCACCATTTTCAGTACCCCTTTATATGTTGTCTTCTCTCCTTAGAATATTATCTCCTTGAAAACAAGAGCTATTGTTGTTTTTGCTTATCTTTGTATCCATAGTATCTAGTATAATGTCTGGCATAAACAAAATGCTTAATACTGGTTGACTAGCTGACGTTTCCCCAGTTTCATTCCAAACCAGTTCATCCATTGCCAAACCCATTCCACAGAGCCCCTCCTCTATCATCCACAACATCTCCTACAGTCTCAAACTTCTCAACCAATATTCCTTTTGCATCCTTGCTCCAACAAAAATCTCATTCTTCTCTAAGGTTACCAAATCCACTGCAAACTTTCCCACTTTTATCCTCACTGCTATGACTCAAGGGTGAAAAAAATATCTTATTTCCTCAAACATTTGCTTCGACTCTTGCTCTACCACTATCTCTGAAGGACTTTTTCTCCACTGAGCTCTATGCAGTCTACAGGTACTTCACTTTGCCACTCGCACTGCTATCATTTCCATACTTCCAGGTCATTCTCCAAACTATGTAGCTGACTAGAGTACACAGCTCATCCTTGCCCCCTCTGATTCAGAGACATTATACTATCCTGGTTTTAGCACTAAGCTCTTAGCTTCTCCTTCTGTTTCCTCCTCTTCTTGACCCTTTGTGGGTATCTTTCCCAAGGATTAGATCTGTGCTTTTTTCTTGGCAACTTCATTCAACCCTATAGCTACCTTCTCTACTCAGATGACTCCCAGATCTACATCTCCAGTCCCAATATCTCTTCTAATTTCCAGAAATACATCTCTAATTGCCTATAGGAGAGCTGAACCTGGATGTTCCACAAATTCCTAACTCATTTTATTTCCCCTTAATCTGTTCCTTCATGCTCATGTTGTTTCTGACTTCTATCACTGCCCTTCGCCCAGGTTCCCATTTTCTTAACCACTTTACCTCTTCCCCTTAGAATTCTTAGCATCCCTCCAGAATGTAAACTCCTTGAGGGTACGGACTGCTTGGTTTTAATCTTTGTATCCTTAGTAACTAGTAGGATGCCTTTCAATACATTTAGTAAATCTTTCTTGAACTGAATTGAATTGGGCTTATCTCTGAGTCTTCTCTTTCCCTCACCTCTGGAACCCAATTATTTCCAGTTCCTGTTGACTGTACCTCCACAGCTTCTCTCTGACTTGTCACCTCCTCTGGCTTCCCATAGCCACTGTTCTACTACAAGTTCTCATTGCCATCCCCTAGGCTATTGCCATAGCCTCTTTACCTATCCTCCCACCTCTACTCCATCTCTCCTCTAAACCATATCACTGACAGAATAATCTTCATTATCCAAAGGCTTCATCATATCATTCCTCTCTTCCAAAATCTTCAAATGCTCCCTGTTTCCTGCAAAGGAAACTCTTGTGCTTTGCCCTCATAACCTTCAGCAGTCTGGCACCATGCTACATCCCCAGCTTTATCTCATATTGCTCCTTTCGGCATTCTCTCTGAGCCAGTCAAACCAGATCACAAGCTTCTGGGGTCCATTCCCAACTTTGTCAATTACTATCTGTCTGACCATGGACAAATACACCCTTTCCCCTCTATTTGCCCCAGTTCCCTCATCCATGCAATGGGGATAGTATCCCCTGCCCTAAGAGCCCTATAGGGTAATTGGAAAGACAAGAACCGATGCCATATGAATACATTTTATCATCTTATAAAAGCATCATATAAAGACAAGCAGCTATCACTTAAGGGCCTGACCAAATTATTAGACAGACAGGGGAGGAAACACAAGCAACAAAATGCACACTGAAATCCATACATTTTTTTCTTTCCTTGTGACTAAATTGAAGATATTACAGAAGCTTTCCCGATGTGCAAATATTTGCTTCAATTATTCTATTTACAAGTCCAAAAATATTTCTTCTGTTGAAGTCTGGGTAAAGGACATTGCTCCAAAACCATTTTTAAGGGCGTTTTTACATAAATGAAACTTTATGCTGGAATGGCAAGTAAAGTACTTGATTAATAAAGACTTCCACTGTTTTCAAACACAGATTCCGTGCAGGCTTATTTGAAGGCAACCACAAGTGGAGAACGCTTCGCAGCTTCCAGTCACAAGGGGGTTGTGTATTTCATTCCTGCTACACAGTTAGCTTACTTTGGAGCTGGGGTAGGAAAGAAACATGACCAGCAGAAATAATGCTACATTCAGTGACCCTACCCCTCGAATCAATTGGCCTGATGGGAGAACTTTTTCCCCCCTTTTGCTACTGTTTTCTTAGTTTTTAACCTTTTCATACTTAATATTTCTTGAAACACCATCTTGATGGAAAAAATGAACAACTCAGGACTTCAACCTCACCTCTGCCTGGTAGGATCTCTGTGTCCATCGCTGCCCTCAAAGTGAATCTCATTGCCCCCTCCTTTGTGAAGGCTGCCCTGATCAGCCCCTGGCCCCAGTTATTATCACTCTGTTTCCCTTGAACTTCTTGGTATATTTTCTTACTTGTAGACATAATTATATCCCCCACATTTAATGTAAGTGCCTTGTAGGCAGAAACTATTACATTATGGTTGTGTTACCAGGGCCTTGCACATAGTAAGCAGTTCATAAACATGTGCTGAACTGAATTCATCACACTGTGAAGTGAGGGGTCTATAGGTATTCATAATAAAAAGAAATCCTGAGAATGCACACCATCTTGGGGTGGGGGAGGACGAGATGGGGAGAAAATTTGGAACTCAAAATCTTGTGGAAGTGAATGTTGAAAACTAAAAATAAATAAATTAATTTTAAAAATCCTGGGGTCCAGCTCTGGCATTCTGAATCTAGACTTAACTTGAGTATGCTCTCATTGAACATTTTGGAATATGGTCATATAATCATAGAAGGTTAGACCTGAAAGTACCTTAGAGATCATCTCTTTATAGAATCATGAACCTTTGGAATGGTAAAGGATGTCATAGATCATCTTCTCTAACCTCAGTGGAAAATAATAGATTTGGAGTCACAGGACCTAGATTCTGATATCAACCGTCCCACTTACTACTGCTGTGAACTGGGGTATGACACTTACCATCTCTGGGTCTCAGTTTCTTCATTCTGTAAAATGAAAGACAATACAGCACTGGAGAGAGGAAGGCCTGGGTTTAAGTTCTGCCTTTGAACATACTGGATATAGAGCTATGGGCAAAGAAGGCACTTAAAGTCTTAGTGTCCTAGGTAATTCATAATATTCTACAAATGAGTTGCGTATGTTCATTGGTAGGGATTCTTTCTCTTCTCTAATTAAATCATCAAAAATATGAAAGAGACAGAGAGAGAGAACGCCATGTCTGGAATGTGCTTCCTCCTCATCTCTCAGTCACATTTTAGCTTTTAATTCATTTAGTTCAACAAGAATTTATAAGTATCTACTATGTGCAAGGCAGTGTTATAGATGCTGGGGACACAAAAAACAATACAATCCCTGTTTTCAAGAAGTTTCCCTCTCCTCACAAGGCTCTGATCTGGCATCACCTTCTAGGGAAGATATCACTTGCTATTACTGATGTGCATATGACATAATCCCAATAGAGGGTAAGCAAGAATTGTCTCATCTGAGCCTCACAGAATCACTGTGAGATAAGCAAAGACAGAAGGACACTTATAAATCATCTTTTTCAACATTTTCATTTTACGTATGAGAAAATTTGAAATGGAAAGGAACTTAGTAAAGAGAAGAGAAGTGATTGACTCCAGGTCACACAATTAGAGACAAAACTGAGATTAGATCTATGATCTCCTGCCTCACAGTCTAGTGTCCGTTATGTGCACACACCAAACTGTGCTTTACTTGCAGCATAAGGTAGCAGAAAGAGCCCTGAACAAAGAGTTTGGATATCTGGCTTTAATTACTAGCCATCTGAGTGTAGACAAGTCACATAATATCTCTGTGCCTCAATTTTCTAATCTATAAAATTAAGGTGATACACTAACAGAGTGCTACAGTCCTTTCTGGCTCTGACAATCAGTATGGGGAAGGCATGGTTAATTAAGTGCATGGAAAAAAATCTGAAGGTTGTAGTGGATTGCCAACTCAAAATGAGTCAGCAGTGGGATGTGGCAGCCAAAAAAGTTAATGCAATCATGGATAACATTAAGAAGGCATAGCTTCTGGGAATGAGGAGGGTATAGTTTTGCTCTACAGAACTAGAGATATTTGGAATATTGTATTCAATTTGGGCAAGACAACTGAATGATGGCGATGAAAAACCAGAAGACATTTAGAGGAAGTCAACCAGGATGGTGAAGGACATTGAGTTCAATGCTATTTGATGATCAGCTAAAGGATGATGGATGTTAACCTAAAGAAGAAAAGTCTCCAGGGCAACATGGTCATTCTCTTGAAGCATTTGAAAGATTGCCATATGGAAGACTGGTTAAACTCATTCTGTTTGGCACCAGGAAGCAGAACTAGAAGTGATGGCAGAAGTTACAAATAGATAAATGCAGGCCTAAATTCAAGAAAAAACTTATCTGAAAGTGAAATAGACTGCCTCAGGTGGTAGTTTTCTCAGCATTCTTTTCCAGGAATGAAGCTAAAAAGGTATGACTAAACAGTCACTTGGGTCACTTCTAACTCAAAAATTGTGTGATTCTGTAATATGTATGATTCTATGCTTTAAAAAAGAGAAAGAGAAGGAGGGGGAAGACTATAGAGAGACAAAGAAGTGAAAAAGGAAGCAAATACTATCAGAGAAGATAAGCGAAGAACCAGGAACAAGAATTAAAAGCTGCAAAAATGTAGTGGAGAATCAAATGAAAGTCATTTCACTAGAGTATTACATCATACAACTATGTCAGTGGAGGCTTCATGAAATTTTAAAGCACAATTTTCCTTAAGATGGGGTAGAGAAAAAAAAACAGAATGAAGAAAGAGGTAGGATGTAAGAGAAAAAAGAGAAGATATAAGCAAAAAAAAAAAAGAAATGTAGGAGGTTTGGAAATAAAGAAATATTATTACAAGTAATATTTCAGTTTGAATTGCATATTTTCTCACCTTCCCAACAACCTCTTTCCACTGATCTTTAACCCAGCTTAGAGTCTGACCAAGCTGTCTTCCTTTGCCTGTCTGATCTGGACAACTATGCCAGGCAGGTCTAATTCACTCCTTTATCCATTTGACAAGCCTTGATTAAACACCAAATGAGTCAAGTACTGGAAACTCAAAGAAGTATGTGATGCAGTCTCTGCCCTCAAGGATGTGAAAATATAGTAAAGAAGACTAGATGCACACACAAATGGCCAGAGGGCAAGTTATTGTGTGATCAATGCCATAACAGTGACAAAGTGAGATAAGAGCTCAGAGAATGGGGAGATGATCTCAGGCTAAGGGATGTTTAATGGTTAAACAAAGAGTTTTCAGCATATTGACCTAACTAAAACCCTAAAATCTTACATCGCTTTCATATGAAAACCCTCTCACTGCAAAGAAATGCAAAATATTTAAAGACTCTTCTAGGATTAAGGACCGGATTAATATAGTCCAAGTCCTGGATTAGCACTAAAGTATAATAACAGCTGCTTAACTGGTATGATTAAACTACACTAAAACTTGTTTGAAACATTATTCACCATAGAACAGGATTCACTATGAGGTAAGCCCTTCTTGGGTACCACCCAAGGGAACTTTGTTACTGAAGCACAAAAAAAATGACCCCATTAAATGATGTCTCACTGGTACTAGAGTCTCCTAGAATATTCAGTGTTAGAAATAGGCTCCTGCGCACTTATTGGCATGGTAGAAGAATTAGTAAGCTCCATAATTAACTTCAGCTAGGGCACCTAAGTGGCACAATGGATAGAGAGCGCCGGGCCTAACGTTAGAAAGACTCATCGTCCTGAGTTCAAATCTAGTCTCAGACATTTACTAGGTATGTGACCCTGGGCAAGTCACTTAACCCTGTTTGCCTCAGTTTACTCATCTGTAAAATGAGTTGGAGAAGGAAATGGCAAAGCACTCCAGTGTCTTTACCAAGAAAACCCCAAATGGGGTCATGAAGAGATAGACATGACTGAAAATAACAACAAAAATCACTAAAGTCTATACATCTTATCAACTATGAGGCAGTGGGACTGAGTAGAAATGGTACTGGTTTTGTAGTAAGAAGATCTGAGTTTTAGCCTCAGCTTTGTGAATTACCAGCTGGCTAAACAAACCATCTACCCTCTCTGACTCTTAGTGTCTTTGTAAAACAATATTTGCCATCAACATCTAAAGCCTCAACCTAGTATAGTAGTGAGACTGGGTTCTCAAATGTTATAGCATGATCTTTAGTGCATCATAACTCACACAAGCAGCATATTACATACTATATCCTGTTTGCTCAGAAGAGAGATAGTTCTCAAGAAGCCAGAATGTTGGAATACAAAAAGCATTAATTTTGGAAGTAAAAAGACCTAGGCCAAAGCCTATTATTACCAGTGTGACTAGGAGCAAATGATTTAAAGTACCTGATAACCTTCATCTGTAAAATGAGGGGATTGGATTAGATTCTCTCTAATGTTTCTAGCTCTAAATTCTATCTGCCTTTGCCCTATAAGCTGGAAAAGTTTTGGATAAAGGCCATCTGAGGACCAGAATACCCAAGTTAGGAGAAGTTCATCATCAGAACCAAAATTTGTTATTTCTTTTTTCCTACAGTAATTCAAGAATATCTAAATTAAGGAACAAGCTACTATTTGTACAGTAATTTGTACACTAATGAAATATCTGGTCTTTTGAACTATAGGTGTAATTCTTACAGTTATCACTTCAGTGGATTGTTAGGAGGAATAGCATTCTGAAAAATGTCAAGCCTTAGAGAAATGTAGGTTGTTATTAAAGAAGTTCCTTGTCCAATTTGTGGACCTTCAATTCGGGTCTAGCCCCTGTTCCTCTTACTTCTCCCAAATGTCTTCCAGATATTCTATGTTTCCATAACATTTCCACAAAACAGGGAGGTGGGAAAGATAAAGATCTTTTGGGAAAGAGCTGCTGTGGAGAACGTGAACGTATGCCCATTTATACAGGCATGTAAGTCCACCTGGGTGTGTAAGAAAGTAAGAATTTAAAACCCTTCATGAATGAGATTAAAATGTTGTCTGAAAATTGTAGGACCCAGTTATTCAGAGGGTACTCATAATCCCAGACCTGGAAGTATCTCTTTCTCTGAGATGATTCTACCAAAAATATTTTTAGTCCTCTCAGAGATACTATTCCTGGCATATTCACATGCATAGAAGAAGAAAAGAAAGGGAATATTGGTATTTTCTGTTTCATATTCTAAGGCAATATTTCTAAAGAAAGACCTAGATCAAGTATAATATGGACAAATTCCATCAGAGGTCAACTGCTATTGCTAATTTGAATTGAATTCACGTATTAGGCAGTATTATGGTGTGCCTCCGTGAAGGCTCATTTGAGGAGAAGAAAAATAAGCCAGATGCTGAAATTCTCTGGATTGCCTTGGTACAAAATGAAACAAAGAGATTTTGTAAACAGCCTCCCAAGATTGTTCCTGTGCTCATGATATTGGGGACTGGAGTTTTAAATGACACTTGGATTACAAATAGAAACAAAAAGATCTTTTATTCACTCCATCTTCCATCAGTCTTGTGACTATGAAAATGTCTGTCCGAGAACATTATCTGTGAAAGCCTGCCTTTCCTTTTCTCAACTTTTCATCAGGAATATGCTTGCTACAGGCAAAGATCATTCCCATGAAATGTTTATAGAGATAAGAAAGCAAACCTATAGTTTACTTACCGAAGATATCTTCCTATTTTTTTAAGTATTATCCCTGATATTTCTTATTCTTTTGTAATATTGAGTTGTCCTACATTCAATTTCATTTTCTGTGATGTTCAGCAGTCAATGTTCCTCCTTTAAAATATTCAACATTAACTGACATGAAGATCTTAAGTAGTCTATAATTTCTGTCCTTCTAAATCTCAAACCACATTGTCCAATATAGGTTCCACCATCCTCCCTTATGACTACCTTTGCACAGAAGTCACAGTGTATATGCAACTAGTTTGAAAAACTATATGAAAGTTTTTCTTAGAATTTCTCTATTTTTTTTCACTCTCTGTATTAGTATTGGTAGATTTTGCAACCTCATTTATCCTCATCACGAGCAATGAAAAACAAAATGACCAAATTCTCCATGAAATTATGTTTATTATTGCTTTGGGGTACATGATGAACCTAACTCTTTCATATCCCCAAAAGATAATTTTAAGTGGTTCTTCCATTTATCTGTAACTTCTTTCATGGCTTCACTCATACCAATAATATCCAAGTGAATATGTTTAGTTTCTCTAGGAGTGAGCCAAATCTTTGGTCATTGGAAAACAAGTACACACTAAAAGAAATGCCATGAATAGAGCACTGGCCCGGGAGTCAGAAGGACCTGAATTCGAATCTGACCTCAGACACTTGCTAGCTGTGTGACCTTGGGCAAGTCACTTAACCTCAATTGCCTCCAAAAATATACTACAAACTAAAAAGGAGAAAAAGAAGTGCTGTGAAATGGATGAAGAATTGGTCTCACAATCAGGAAGATCTGAGTTTACGCCTAATCTCTGACACATACTGGCTGTTTGGTTTGACTCTGGTCAATTCATTTAATCTCTCAGTTTCAGTGACCATTCTCTAAAATGATAAGTGGCAGAGCAGTTGCTGATCTTCATTGGTTGAGGGTGTTTCCTCTTTCCACAATAAAGAAGACTTTTGTGGGACCT